>NW_011495020.1:4381417-4381821 GCF_000754665.1 Bison bison bison
CCAACACCACAGTTCAAAAGCATCAATTCTTCGGCGCTCAGCCTTCTTCACAGTCCAACTCTCACATCCATACATGACCACAGGAAAAACCATAGCCTTGACTAGATGGACTTTTGTTGGCAAAGTAATATCTCTGCTTTTGAATATGCTATCTAGGTTGATCATAACTTTCCTTCCAAGGAGTAAGCGTCTTTTAATTTCATGGCTGCAGTCACCATCTGCAGTGATTTTGGAGCCCAAAAATACAAAGTCCGACACTGTTTCCACTGTTTCCCCATCTATTTCCCATGAAGTGATGGGACCAGATGCCATGATCTTCATTTTCTGAACGTTGAGCTTTAAGCCAACTTTTTCACTCTTCTCTTTCACTTTCATCAAGAGGCTTTTTAGTTCCTCTTCACTTT
>NW_011495020.1:4382121-4383773 GCF_000754665.1 Bison bison bison
AAGTTCACGGTTCACATATTGCTGAAGGCTGGCTTGGAGAATTTTGAGCATTACTTTACTAGCATGTGAGATGAGTGCAATTGTGTGGTAGTCTGAGCATTCTTTGGCATTGCCTTTCTTTGGGATTGGAATGAAAACTGACCTTTTCCAGTCCTGTGGCCACTGCTGAGTTTTCAAATTTTGCTGGCATATTGAGTGCAGCACTTTCACAGCATCATCTTTCAGGATTTGGAATAGCTCAACTGGAATTCCATCACCTCCACTAGCTTTGTTCGTAGTGATGCCTTCTAAGGCCCACTTGACTTCACATTCACGACGAAAATAGCTTTAAAAAATGTTTAGTGGACATTTATGCTCATGTAGCATAATCATTTGGTTTGCCCAGCGATTCTCCCTTCTTCTGCTCCAAAAAAGCATTTTTTTCTAGCTTCAACTGTCCTTCTCCAGTCCACTCCTAACTTCTGGAATGGAACCACTGCCTTCTTAGTCAATCCCATACCCTATCCCTGGTGATAGGTTGAAGGGTGAGCACCTAGTTCAAATCAAACCAATCAGGACCAGTAGTAATTCCCACTACCCTGGTCACAGAAGTTGGTCTGCAGTATGTTTTTGACCATTCAGAGTCCTTCCTCAGAAAACAACCTTTTCCTTTTTTGGTGGGGTCAACAGTCTGTGTCACTGGAAGCTGCTGAAGCCGAGATCCCTCACTACAAAAAAAGACTGTGGTAGGAGAGCACGAGGCCAACATGCCATGGGGAACAGAGACCAAAGGCCCACTGAGTCTTAGTGGAGCTCAGCATTCTGGTTTGAGGCCTTAGGGCCCCTGGGGCACCTCGGTTTTCTACTTTGCCATGGCTTATACTTAGTTGGTCAGCTTTTCCTTTGATTCTATGAGCTGGCCTGCTGTCCATTCAATATTGCCTCCAACACTTTTTCTTTTTGCTTGCAGCAGTTGGAGTTGGGCTGTCATCATATAAACTCAGCTAATAAATTCAAACAATTCAGAAGTGTGTCAAGTGAGAGTTTCCCTGTTTTAGTCCCATTCTCCTCTCCTGAGTAAACTAAACAATTATTTCCCACAACAATGACCATGGAAGGCTTATATTCAGGAAAAAAACTGATAATAATGGTATTTCAAAAAGAAACTCAAATGTATAAATATGTATTATAAGGGTTTTGTGAAAGTATTGTTTTTATGACACTGAACTATCACCACTTCCGTGCTTTTCTGTACAAACGTCTATTGTTATAAAACACATGTATTCTATAAAGTTGCTTTTCTCCTTTATGTTTGTTTTCATGTCAATATATGTTCAGTTCAGTTCAGTCGCTCAGTTGTATCCAACTCTTTGCGACCCCATGAATTGCAGCACACCAGGCCTCCCTGTCCATCACCAACTCCCGGAGTTCACCCAGACTCACGTCCATCGAGTCAGTGATGCCATCCAGCCATCTCATCCTCTGTCGTCCCCTTCTCCTCCTGCCCCCAATCCTTCCCAGCATCAGAGTCTTTTCCAGTGAGTCAACTCTTCACATGAGGTGGCCAAAGTACTGGAGTTTCAGCTTTTAGCATCATTCCTTCCAAAGAAATCCCAGGGCTGATCTCCTTCAGAATGGACTGGTTGGATCTCCTTGCAGTCCAAGGGCTGTCT
>NW_011495020.1:4383873-4393716 GCF_000754665.1 Bison bison bison
TTCTTCGGTGCTCAGCCTTCTTCACAGTCCAACTCTCACATCCATACATGACCACAGGAAAAACCATAGCCTTGACTAGACGAACCTTTGATGGCAAAGTAATGTCTCTGCTTTTGAATATGCTATCTAGGTTGGTCATAACTTTCCTTCCAAGGAGTAAGCGTCTTTTAATTTCATGGCTGCAGTCACCATCTGCAGTGATTTTGGAGCCCAGAAAAACAAAGTCCAACACTGTTTTCACTGTTTCCCCATCTCTTTCCCATGAAGTGATGGGACCAGATGCCATGATCTTCATTTTCTGAATGTTGAGCTTTAAGCCAATATATGTAGTTCCTTCTTTTTAAGAGCTGCATAGTATTCCATTATATTGTTGTCTCATAATTTATCCAGTCTATGTTGATCTCTATTTGGATTGTTTCTGAGAATTCTCTTGATTGAAAGTTGAAAATTCCAACTGAAACTAGTCTAAGCTAGATAGAATTATGTAATTGGTTCCTGGATATAGCAGAGGGACTTAGCACATGAGTGCACAGTCAGGTATCTGTGTTCATTAAGCAAGTTACAAATTTAAGTCAGTTTCCTCATCTGTAAAGTGAGAATAGCAACGGTACTTACGTCACAGGGCTACTGTGAAGAGTAAATAAGATCAAACACATAAGGAGCTCTGAACACTTGAAAATATTGGCTATTATACAAAACTATACCTTTAAAGAAAGAGTAAAACCAGTAACCTGATTTTTGGCCCTATCCCTGATCCTGTAACAATATATCATGGATGTTTTCCCACGTTAGTACATTTAGATCTACTCCATTTTAAAGAGAATGGTATTATATTCTATTATATGAACATACAATGACCTATTTATGCAATTCTCAAGTGATGAACATTTCAATTACTTTTCATTTTCTCCCATCACAGATAATGGTGCACACATATATATGTCCTTTTTTATTTATGCAAGCACTCTGTAGGATAAATTTAAAAAACTGGAATCACTTGGTTAGAAAATAAACAAATTTAAAATGTTGAAAGGGACTGAAAAGTTGTGCTTATTTACATATTCTCTGTGGTAAATTAGTGCCTGCTCTTCTTTTCATTTTGTGCAATGGAAGTAGTGCTGCCCAAATATGCTCAGTGTTATACTGGAAACTCAGATTTGTATCTATCCTGTTGAAGAAGTCTCTTTTTATACCTTCTTAAAAATGTTCTCATTATAAAAGTGATATGTAGTGATTATAATCACCCAAAGTAAGTGTAGAAAAAAATAGCCCACCAATCCATGGAAAGTTCTGAAATAGAAACTGCTGGGGTACAGAGATCTTGCCAGCCGTACTAATCGTGTTATCTTCGGTGCTTGGGACAGTGCCTAGCACAGTGTGTATATTTATTTATTTTATTTCATATTTTTGGCTGTGCTGGGTCTTCACTGCTGTGCAGGCTTTTCTCTGTGGGGAGCAGGGGCTAGTATCTAGTTGCGGTGCTTGGGCTTCTCGTTGCAGTGGCTCCTCTTGTTGCGGACACAGGCTCTAGAGTGTGCAGGCTTCAGTAGTTGTGGCACGTGGACTCAGTAGTTGCGGCTCCTGGGCTCTAGAGCACAGGCTCAATAGGTGTGGCTCATGGTCCCAACTGCTTCACGGTATGTGACATCTTCCTAGACCAGGGATTGAATCTGTGTCTCCTGCATTGGCAGGCAGATTCTTTACCAGCTGAGCCACCAGGGAAGCCCACAGTCCATATTTATTGATTAAAGGAAGAAAAAAAACAGCCCAGAAGGCCTCACAAAATAATGACAACAAAATCAGTAACCTCCCTGAATTCCTTCCTTCCCCAAAACAGACAAATACACAACCCACATGCCACAGAGGAAACAAAGTTTCGATTCCTGACTAACAATAAATTTCAATGTTTTCCTTCATTACTCTGAAAAGGGGAATGAGACAATGTCCATATGATCTTGAGCAATTCTTAGAGCATACCTCAAACTTGATTTAGGTTTTTTGTTAAGTATCCAGTTTACATCTGACCATTCTCTCAATTATGCCATCCATATTTGCAGATATCTATTACATGTGCTGAGCACTGAGTATACAGTGATGAATGAAGCACTGCCCTGTTCATGCAGAGCCTACAGGATTATACTGTTAATTTTCTCTGAAAAGTAAACAACTCTCACTTCTGGAAACTGAAAACCTGGTATCTGCTATAGACTGTAAATTCCATGAGCCTAGTACCCTTACTTGTCATGTTCTTTACTATATTCCTAACTTGGTACACAGTAAGTGTTTGGTACATACTTGTGGGCTGGCTACTTTATATCAGTTCCATTCTGTTGGCTTCTCTATTCTATGGCCAGATTTAGGAAGGTAAGAGTATTTTGAACAGCAGCAGAATCTGAAATTCAGGCATTAAAGCAGGTCAGACACAAATCACCCCATTCAACCTTCAAGGACAGCCACTTCCTCACCAGGAGCTGGAGGTAACTCACCTGGCCATGAGCCTTGATGTAGGCATCCTAGTTTATCAGAATAGTTGATCAACAGTAGTTACTTTTAATTTATTAATTGGCTTCTAGTGATCTTAGGTGTGGCATACGTTGCACAGATTCTCTCTAGTTGGGGCATGCAGGTTCTCTAGCTGTGGGGTGAAGGCTCTGGAGCGTGAGGCTTCAGTAATTGCAGCAAGCATGCTTAGTAGCTCCGCAGCATGTGGGATCTTAGTTCCCAGACCAGGGATCAAACTTACGTACCCTGAGTTGCAAGGCAGATTCTTAACTACTGGACCACCATGGAAATCCAAACAATATTAAGGAAGTACTTTGTTTTATTCATCATTTTTTTTAAGGGATACAGTTATTTTGACATACTTTTCTTCTTCTTCTTCTTCTTCTTCTTCTTGACTAAACCAAACACTTCGTCTGTGAAGCCCAAATATAAAATGCATGCCCCTGGGATTTCCTGGTGGTCCCAGTGGTTAAGACTCTGTGCTTCCATTGCCAGGGGCACAGATTTGATCCCTGGTTAGGGAACTAAGATCTCGCATGCTGAGTGTGACATAAAAAAAAAAAAAAAAACCTTGAAAAAAAATGCTATCCTTTACATTTTAAATTTTGTAAGAAAAAAAGGAGGCAACTCTTAATACTCTGGCATATCCAAAAGTTGATTTTCTTATTATGGATAAGAGATCATATTTATATAACACTTATGATAAAATTAGATTCAGTGGTTCTGTGGCTTTTTTTTTTTTTTTTTTTTTTCTGTCTCCAAGTAAAATTAGGTTTTTTTTACATGTAGGAAAAAAAATACAGAGGAAATACATCAAAATTTAGCAAAAAATGTTTACACAAATTTTTCTTCGAGGAGAATATTTATAATTATAATGTGCTATGCTAAGTCACTTCAGTCGTGTCAAACTCTTTGTGACCATGGACTAGCCCACCAAATTCCTCTGTCCATGGGATTTTCCAGGCAAGAATACTAGAGTGGGTTGCTATTTCCTTCTCCAAGGGATCTTTCTGACCCAAGGATTGAACCCGTATCTCTTATGTCTCCTGCATTTGGCAGGCAGGTTCTTTACCACTAGCGCCACCTGGGCAGTCCTTAATTATAATAAATATGCCTTTTAAAATTTTGCTGTTTTAAAAGAAGGACAATTACAATTTAAAAAGCCATAAGATGACAGGAAATCTTAATTGAAGCAACAAATTAAGAACCAGAAATAGCCCACCAATAATCTTTTATAGACTTTTGCCAAGTGTTCCCCCTGTCATGGAACAATTCCTGGCCAGCGCTGAGACACGAGGGGGCAATGGCTCCCTAGGAACTGCCACTTCCAGCAGATCCTGTCGCTCAGCCTGAAACCAGCTGAGTGATGTCTCTCTAGAGCATTGCCACTGGTCTGGGAGAGTCACACTTGACTTGCAAACTGCTCTTAAAGACTCAAGCTTTGATTTTTTTTTTTAATGTATTTTTAATTGGAGGATAATTGCTTTACAATAATGCTTTGATTCTTTGAAGACACTATTTCTGTGACTAACACTGAATGAATGGTCCAGTTGGAGCTAATTGGGGTCAAGGATCTAGGTGAATTAAAAACAATGACAAATAAAAACAAGTTTACCATCTGGAGCAGGAGTTAAGCACATGCTTTCAGATCGTGGCTCAAAAAGCTGGAATTTGCAAAGCTGCCAGAGGAGGAGGCTACAAGCTTGTCTGACTTGAGCAGAAAGCTGTGACCTGACAGGCCTAAGAGGAGACTGCTTTTCTGTGGTGGGCAGGGTTATAAAAAAGCCACCAACTTTTCTTTTCTAGGTTTTCTGCCTCCCTGTCCCCTTCTGGTTCAGTGATTTTCATCATAACTAAAATTCTGCCTGGGTGAACATATTCATTAATTCAGAAAATCCATATCAAATATTAGCTTGGCCATTTACAATTTCCAAACTCACACTTCATGCTTTCTTAAAATATTTATCTGTTGGTTGCAAGGCACGTTAGGATCTCAGTTTTCCGACCAGGGATTGAACCTGTGTTCCCTTCACTGGAAGGCAAAGTCTTAATTACTGGACCACCAGGGAAATCTCTGTATAGCACTTTCATGTGTGTTTTTCACTCGCCATTTGAAACACTTTGACTTTTGACTCTTTTTTTTTTTTTTTTACTGGAAATAGATTCCATCATACTGACCAAAGCTAATATAAAAAATTAGTGAAGGACTTTTCTGGTAGTCCAGTGCCTAAGACTGTGCTCTCAAGGCAGAGGGCCCAGGCTGGTCAGGGAATTGGAATCCACATGCCATAACCAAGATTGAAGATTCCTTGGCTGCAACTATGATCCATCACAGTCAAATAAATAAACTAATAATAATAATAAAAACCAATGAGAGGTTGGGGACCCAGTGCCAAGAACATTGCATTGGTTTGGCAACACAGACCAAGCTGCAGGGTAAAGGGTGTGATGTGGGCAGAATGGAAGTGTCAGAATCTGGATTATGGTGTTCAGGGACAAATTTCTTTCTGAAGAGAAAGGGAAGGGTAGGGCAGCTATGTATAAGCATTTGCCACGCAAAGACTTTCAGAGGCACCCATGCATATGAAATTGACAATAAATATTTGTGAGATAGATGACCCTAACTTGCAATGTGGTATGTTAGTCTTTGGAGGAGTGAAAAAATCCTTTGTTTGCCATAGGGTTGAGTTATTAGGAAAACTTGTCTCCTAAACTATGTATTTTGATAAATAGCAACAAGTCTAAGCCTAAGTGAGTAGACACAGGGTCTGCTTCTACCAATACTCAAGGCCAGCCCAGCCATCCCTCAACTCTTCTCTCCTTTCAATCACTGATGGGCCAGAGTCTGTTCTCCTTCCTGCTTCCTTTTTATAGACACACACAGTGCTCACTACCCCAGCAGCAATCCAGCTCAGCACAAGGCAGTGAAAACAAGTGCCTTCTATCTTGCTCCCTGCAGGCTTCTTCCTGGACACATTCTGTCTTGCTGGATGTGTCAGATTGGCTTTTTGTCTGATGTTTCTTAGTCCTAACCAGACAGACCAAAAAGAGCTGATCCATGTGTTTCAGTTCAGATCACTCCAGTTCTTCTCATTGAGTTCCCAGCCCAAGCTCAGCCAGCAATGAAGGCATACCAGCTACTCCTGGGAGTAAAGCATCAATGTATCTTACAGACCCTACTTGCTAAATGGGGAGGGACTTGCTTAGATGTGTCTAAATGGTCAAGAGCAGTTGCTCTGTAGCTGAGGGGACTGAGGAACATAGAAGTGGACTTGAACTTGAGAGGATGCTTGGCCCAGTGCAAGAGCACAGTAGGGGCTCAATACATGTGGACTGAAGTGATGATTGAGGTTGGAAAGACAAAAGAAACACACAGTGAATACTGTTTCTCACCATGTAAGAACATGTTATCAAATACCACACTATGAGACACAGTCACATTTATTAGGAGATTGTACTAGTTAGGATAAAGACTCTGCCACTGCAACCAGGACTTCCACAAATCTGGCTGAAAGAGGACAGAAGTTTATT
Organism: Bison bison bison; assembly: GCF_000754665.1. Classification (NCBI taxonomy): domain Eukaryota; kingdom Metazoa; phylum Chordata; class Mammalia; order Artiodactyla; family Bovidae; genus Bison; species Bison bison. The sequence goes on from NW_011495020.1 coordinate 4,389,907, forward strand.
TCTCTCTGATATAACAACCATTTAGTCTACACTACCAAGACAGCACTAGTCTGAGAGGTCATTCAGAATCAATCCTTCTTCCACCACTGCTTAGGACTATGGTTCCCAAGTTGTCCCAAAGAGCCTCAGTGAGCTCACAGGATGAGGAAAACACGGCGACCCTCAGCATCTAATATACACCATATAAACTACTAGCTCAAGGTTCACAATTGCAACATCAGAGAGCACGGCCTCCTCTTGATAACATGAGATATCTCTGAATCTAGATTTTTGGTGGGTGCCACGATAAAAAGCTGGTACTCTGAGAAAATCAATACGCAAGAGGGAATGGGGTAGTGCTGTCCAATCTGATTTGAAGGTTTGAGGAGCTGTGCAGTGCCCTTTAGGTAAACATATTCTATCACCAAGTGACTACAGTTGTTAAAGTAAAACATTGGTCTTTCAGTGTATGCATATTACTTATTACAAATAACAACTGAATGTTGGGAGACAATTCTCCATGAATCTCATGGTTTTGCATATATTGTAAACAAAGGCAGTGACTGGCTTTGATCCAGACTATCTTTTCAAAGATGCTTGTATAGGCAACCCTTGAAAACATGGGGGTTAGGGGTGCCAACACCAATGGAGTCAAAAATTCACATGTAATTTTTGACTCCTCCAAAACTTAACAACCAATAAGCTACTGTAGACCAGAGCCATACAGACAATATATACAGTCAAGTAAGACATATTTTATGTTATATGTATTATATACTACATATATACTATTAATATTATATAACAGTATAATACTATCATATGATAATAATAGTATTATTACACAAAATACATGTAAACTATATATACACTATATTATTGTACTCCTGAAATTAGATAGATATATTCTTTGCAGCCAAAGATGGAGAAGCTCTATACCATCAGTAGAAAAAAGACCAGGAGCTGACTGTAGCTCAGACCATTAATTCTTTTTTTTTTCCATTTATTTATTTATTTTAATTGGAGGCTAATTACTTTAAAATATTGTAGTGGTTTTTGCCAAACATCGACATGAATCAGCCACCGGTGCACATGTGTTCCCCATCCAGAACCCCCCTCCCACTTCCCTCCTCATCCCATCCCCCAGGGTCATCCCAGTGCACCAGCCCTGAGCACCCTGTCTCATGCATCAAAACTGGACTGGCAATCTGCTTCACACATCATAATATACACATTTCAATGCTACCCTCTCAAATCATCCCACCCTCGCCTTCTCCCAAGAGTCCAAAAGACTGTTCTTTACATCTGTGTCTCTTTTGCTGTCTTGCTTATAGGGTCATCATTACCATCTTTCTAAATTTCATATATATGCATTAGTACATTGTACGGGTGTTTTTCTTTCTGACTTACTTTACTCTGTACAATAGGCTCCAGTTTCATCCACCTCATTAGAACTGATTCAAATGTATTCTTTTTAATGGTCGAGTAATAGTCCATTGTGTATATGTACCACTGCTTTCTTATCCATTCGTCTGCTGATGGACATCTAGGTTGCTTCCATGTCCTGGCTATTATGTGTCTCTTTTAATTCTGGTTTCCTCAGTGTATATGCCTAGCAGTGGGATTGCTGGGTCATATGGCAGTTCTATTTCCAGTTTTTTAAGGAATCTCCACACTACTACCCCACACCCGAGGTCAGGGGCGGCAGCCGAGAGGAGCAACCCCACATCCAAGGAGCGGTGGCTGCGTGGGTGCAGGAGGGCTGAGAGGAGCTACTCCATGTTCAAGGTCAGGAGGGGCAGCAGTGAGGAGATACCCCTTGTCCAAGGTAAGAGAAACCCTAGTAAGATGGTAGGTGTTGTGAAAGGGCATCAGAGGGCAGACACACTGAAACCATAATCACAGAAAACTAGTCAGTCTAACCACACAGACCACAGCCTTGTCTAACTCAATGAAACTAAGCCTTGCCCTGTGGGGCCACACAAGACGGGCGGGTCATGGTGGTGAGGTCTGACAGAATGTGGTCCACTGGAGAAGGGAATGGCAAACCACTTCAGTATTCTTGCCTTGAGAACCCCATGAACAGTATGAAAAGGCAAAATGATAGGATACTGAAAGAGGAACTCCCCAGGTCGGTAGGTGCCCAATATGCTACTGGAGATCAGTGGAGAAATAACTCCAGAAAGAATGAAGAGATGGAGCCAAAGCAAAAACAATACCCAGTTGTGGATCTGACTGGTGACAGAAACAAGGTCCAATGCTGTAAAGAGCAATATTGCATAGGAACCAAGAATGTTAGGTCCATGAATCAAGGCAAATTGGAAGAAGTCAAACAGGAGATGGCAAGAGTGAATGTCGACATTCTAGGAATCAGCAAACTAAAATGGACTGGAATGGGTGAATTTAACTCAGATGACCATTGTATCTACTACTGCGGGCAGGAATCCCTTAGAAGAAATGGAGTGGCCATCATGGTCAACAAAAAAGTCCGAAATGCAGTACTTGGATGCAATCTCAAAAACGACAGAATGATCTCTGTTCGTTTCCAAGGCAAACCATTCAATATCACAGTAATCCAAGTCTATGCCCCAACCAGTAACGCTGGAGAAGCTGAAGTTGAACGGTTCTATGAACTACAAGACCTTTTAGAACTGACACCCAAAAAAGATGTCCTTTTCACTATAGGGGACTGGAATGCAAAAGTAGGAAGTCAAGAAACACCCAGAGTAACAGGCAAATTTGGCTTTGGAATACGGAATGAAGCGGGCAAGAGGCTAATAGAGTTTTGCCAAGAAAATGCACTGGTCATAGCAAACACCCTCTTCCAACAACACAACAGAAGAATCTACACATGGACATCACCAGATGGTCAACACTGAAATCAGATTGATTATATTCTTTGCAGCCAAAGATGGAGAAGCTCTATACAGTCAGCAAAAACAAGACTGGGAGCTGACTGTGGCTCAGATCATGAACTCCTTATTGCCAAATTCAGACTTAAATTGAAGAAAGTAGGGAAAACTACTAGACCATTCAGGTATGACCTAAATCATATCCCTTATGATTATACAGTGGAAGTAAGAAATAGATTTAAGGGACTAGATCTGATGGATAGAATGCCTGATGAACTATGGACGGAGGTTCGTGACATTGTACAGGAGACAGGGATCAAGACAATTCCCACGGAAAAGAAATGCAAAAAAGCAAAATGGCTGTTTGGGGAGGCCTTACAAATAGCTGTGAAAAGAAGAGAAGTGAAAAGCAAAGGAGAAAAGGAAAGATATAAGCATCTGAATGCAGAGTTTCAAAGAATAGCAAGAAGAGATAAGAAAGCCTTCCTCAGTGATCAATGCAAAGAAATAGAGGAAAACAACAGAATGGGAAAGACTAGATATGTCTTCAAGAAAATTAGAGATACCAATGGAACATTTCACGCAAAGATGGGCTTGATAAAGGACAGAAATGGTATGGACCTAACAAAAGCAGAAGATATTAAGAAGAGGTGCAAGAATACACAGAAGAGCTGTACAAAAAAGATCTTCACGACCAAGATAATCACGATGGTGTGATCACTCACCTAGAGCCAGACATCCTGGAATGTGAAGTCAAGTGGGCCTTAGAAAGCATCACTATGAACAAAGCTAGTGGAGGTGATGGAATTGCAGTTGAGCTATTTCAAATCCTGAAAAATGATGCTGTGAAAGTGCTTCACTCAATATGCCAGCAAATTTAGAAAACTCAGCAGTGGCCACAGGACTGGAAAAGGTCAGTTTTCATTCCAATCCCAAAGAAAGGCAATGCCAAAGAATGCTCAAACTACCTCACAATTGC
>NW_011495020.1:4394172-4394636 GCF_000754665.1 Bison bison bison
CTCACAATTGCACTCATCTCACATACTAGTAAAGTAATGCTCAAAATTCTCCAAGCCAGGCTTCAGCAATACATGAACCATGAACTTCCAGATGTTCAAGCTGGTTTTAGAAAAGGCAGAGGAACCAGAGATCAAATTGCCAACATCCGCTGGATCATGGAAAAAGCAAGAGAGTTCCAGAAAAACATCTATTTCTGCTTTATTGACTATGCCAAAGCCTTTGACTGTGTGGATCACAATCAACTGTGGACAATTCTGAAAGAGATGGGAATACCAGACCACCTGACCCCTTCCTGAGAAACCTATATGCAGGTCAGGAAGCAACAGTTACAACTGGACATGGAATAACCAACTGGTTTCAAATAGGAAAAGGAGTACATCAAGGCTGTATATTGTCACCCTGCTTATTTCACTTATATGCAGAGTACATCATGAGAAACACTGGGCTGGAAGAAGCACAAGCT
>NW_011495020.1:4394736-4424293 GCF_000754665.1 Bison bison bison
TCATGGCATCTGGTCCCATCACTTCATGGGAAATAGATGGGGAAACAGTGTCAGACTTTATTTTTGGGGGCTCCAAAATCACTGCAGATGGTGATTGCAGCCATGAAATTAAAAGATGCTTGCTCCTTGGAAGAAAAGCTATGACTAATCTCGACAGCATATTAAAAGGCAGAGACATTTCTTTACAGAAAGGTCCATATAGTCAAAGCTGTGGTTTTTCCAGTAGTCATGTGTGAATGTGAGAGTTGGACCATAAATAAAGCTGAGCGCCGAAGAATTGATGCTTTTGAACTGTGGTACTGGAGAAGACTCTTGAGAGTCCCATGGACTGCAAGGAGATCTAACTAGTCAATCCTAAAGGAAATTGGTACTGAATATTCATTGGAAGGACTAATGCTGAAGCTGAAGTTCCAATACTTTGGCTACCTGATGCAAAGAACTGACTCATTGGAAAAGATTTAAGGTAGGAGGAGAAGGGAACAACAGAATATGAGATGATTGCATGGCATCACCGACTCGATGGACATGAGTTTGAGCAAACTCTGGAAGTTGGTGATGGACAGAGAAGCCTGGCATGCTGCAGTCCATGGGGTCGCAGAGTCGGACATGACTGAGCGACTGAACTGACTGACTGTACTCTTTTAATAAACTAGAGACTATCAATACTGATACCACAAGTTAATGTCATCTGTTTACAAGATTAATTATCTATCAGCACCTATATCCATACTATGCATATGAGATAAAACACTGTAGATACAATATGAATTATTAATTCTAGACATTACAAATGAAAGACAACATGAAAAACAAATTCACATTTATATATTATATATTCACAGATATAAAGACTCATGCATTGATAATGAAGCAGCAGCAATATGATTACTTTATGGTAAGCTTAGTGTAATTGATATAATTGTTTCACAGTGGCCTAGCTTAGACACAGTGAATGAATCCTTATAAAGCTTTTATGGCATACAGTATTACAGTCATACTCATAATACAATGTTGGAAACACTGTTAAACATTAAAAAAAATCCACCTACCTATGACAGTAGGCTGATACACAGGTTCTCCAATTGCAAAGGAGAGAAACGCATACTGTATGATAATGTAATTCTTTGAAAGCAAATTTATAAAGCAGTAGGAAAACTAAGGAGAAGGCAATGGCAACCCACTCCAGTACTCTTGCCTGGAAAATCCCATGGGCGGAGGAGCCTGGTAGGCTGCAGTCCATGGGGTCGCTAAGAGTAGAAAACCACTGACTGACTTCACTTTCACTTTTCCTTTCATGCACTGGAGAAGGAAATGGCAACCCACTCCAGTGTTCTTGCCTGGAGAATCCCAGGGATGGGGGAGCCTGGTGGGCTGCCGTCTATGGGGTCCCACAGAGTCAGACATGACTGAAGCGACTTAGCAGTAGTAGTAGCAGGAAAAACTAACACATCATTAATATTAAATGCCACTTACCTTATTCCTATATAAGGTAGGCTATCCACTTCAACACAAGTCTTGCACATGATGTTCTATATGGTGAATCCTTAGGTGATGATGATGGTGACGACACAACATCTCATACAGTTCTTGTAGTAGTTATTAGACTTTCATACAAGAACTCACAGACATACATAACAGATAGGTTGATTAACTGTAGGACATGATGATTATCTACTATTCATTAGGTGGAAGTGGACCATCACAAAGGTCTTTATCCTAGGTGTCTTTGATTCATATCAACTAGGCTGAGGAGGAGGAAGAGGAGGGATTGGTTTTGCTGTCCCAGGTATGAGAGGGGAGGCAGGAGAGGCAGGCACACTGGGTGTAACTTGATGGAAATACATCCTAATTTCTGACTTTTTTGCTTTTTAATTTTTCTATAAATGTTTCTATAAAGTACAAATCCTTCCACTGTGTGCTTTAGTTTCAGCACCAGTAGCATAGAAAGGTCCATGCTGTAAAAGAAGTCTTAGCAGTTTTTAACGATCAGAACTCTCTTCCTAGTTAGTCTAATGTCAGTTTATTTCCTGGCTCTGCTTCTTCCTTCTTCCATGTCTTTCTCCTCATCATGTGGCACTGGTTCAGAAGCACTCTGTCCAAGTCATCTCTTGCTAATTCCTCTTGTATCGTGCCTATTAGCTCTTGAATTTCTCTAAGATCCCTATCTTGAAACCCTTCACCCCCAGCTTTTTTGCCATTATCCAAAATGTCCTTCATGATTTCCTTGACTGGTTCTGTTGTATATCCTGTGAAGTCATACACAACATCTGGACACAGTTTTCTCAGCAAGAATTTATTGCTTTGGGCTTGACGGTCTTCACAGCTTTTCCTATGATGATGGCATCTTCAATCGTGTAGTCCTTCCAGATTTCCATGATCTTTCCATGGAGTTCTCTCCCATAGCACTGATAATCCTTTACATAGAGTACTACGTGTAATGAGCCATAATGGTCCCTATGACTCCCTGATCTAGAGGATGAATTATAGATGTTGTATTTGGAGGTAGCTATCACTTCAATACCTTCAGTGTTGAATTCATGGGGTTCTGGGTGGCCAGGGGTACTGTCCAGTAAAAAGAAACCTTTAAAAGGCAGTTCTTTACTTGCAATGTAATTACTGACTTCCAGGACAAAGCATCAGTGGAACCAATTTAAGAAAAGGGTTCTCATTATCCAGGCTTCCTTGTTGCAGTACAACCAAAACACTGGCAGCTGGTGTTTTATCTTTCCCCTTCAAGGCTTGTGGGTCAGCAGCTTTATAGGTAAAGTGAAGTCGCTCAGTCCTGTCTAACTCTTTTCGACCCCAAGGACTGTAGCCTACCACGCTCCTCCATCCATGGGGTATTCCAGGCAAGAGTACTGGAGTGGGTTGCCGTTTCCTTCTCCAGAGGATCTTCCCAACCCAGGGATCTTATAGATAAGGGCAGTCCTTATCCTAAAACCCACTGCATTTGTGCATAACAGGAGAGTTAGCCTATCCCTTCCTGAATTAAAACTAGTACTCGCTTCCCTTCCTTACTGGTAAATGTCCTTTGTGGCATTCCCCCCAGCCCCCCTCCACCGAGAACAGTGCTCTTTTTGTCTACATTAAAAACCTGTTTAGCCTGTTATTGTTCCTTCTCGATGATTTTCTTAATGGTGCCTGGGAACTTATCTGCTGCTTCTTGGTCAGCAGAAGCTGCTGCTCCTGTTATCTTGACATGTTTTAAGTCAAACCCCTTTCTAAAATGATCAAATCAACCCTTGGTGGCATTAAGATCCTTCACTTTCCATTTAAGTCATCATATAATAATGACTGCTTTTTCTCAAATCATATTAGTAGGTATGTTTTTCTTATAGTAATTCTACACCCACATAAAAGCTGCATTGTTGATATAAGATAAAAAGTTATTTCAAAAAAGGTACATTTTCATGCATGCTGGCATAGGTATAATGATGTTTTCACATATTTCCTTTCATTTTTTTTTTTTACAATGGTGTTTATGCTGGATTCATTTATCTTGAAATGGCTGGCAACTGCAGCTGCAGACCTCAATCTACAGTATACATCAAGCAATTCAGCTCTTCCTTGAAATGTCATGACTTTTCTCTGCTTCATGTGAGCATTTCTAGAATCACTAGTGGCACTTCATATTGGTCTCATGGTGTTATTCAAGGTTTACAGTGTTGCATTAAACACAAAGAAAAATATATAAGAACTGCAAGAGCTCACTTTTTACTGTGATATGCAATTTACTGGAAAGATGAAGTGCTCACATGGAAATGATTAGCGTCTCATGGCATTTTAAGCGGATATCCCCAGAGGAAGAAATGGCACCCCAGGAGGCTGCTCTGTCCATGGGATTCTTCAGGCAAGAATACTGGAGTGGGTTGTTATGCCCACTGAATGCTCTGAAGAGCTTGAGTTCATGTGAGTTATACCCATACCTATTGGCTGGGCTTCCCAGGTGGTGCTGGTGGTAAAGCATCTGCCTGCCAGGGGACTCTTAAGAGACATGGGTTCTATCCCTGGGTTGGGAAGATCCCCTGGAGGAGGGCATGGAACCCACTCCAGTATTCTTGCCTGAAGAATCCCATAGACAGAGCAGCCTCCTGGGGTGCAGTCCATGGGTTGCAAAAGAGTTGAACATGATTTAGCAACTAAACAGCAACAAACAACAAAACACACTTGAGCTTACCACAATACTAAAAGATTAATTATAAGAGTACATGACATTTAATTTTATGCAGTTATGATTCAATATTGCATCATTACATGTTTACATTTTGCTTGATGGCAAATGGATCATGAACTATCTATAAGTCGTTGCACCCATTTTGGTAAATTTTAACTTCTTAAAATAGATTACTATATATTTTATGGTAGAAAATGATCAAATAAACTAGTATCTAAATATATTTTATATATTCATGACATATCTTTCTTATTTTTTTCAATATTTCTAGGTTACATGGCTATTCTGTTATGTTTTTCAAATGGTTCCAAATCTCCAAATAATTTTCTAATGTGTTTATTGAGAATAATCCATATATGGGACTTCCCTGGCAGTCCAGTGATTAAGACTCCACGCTGCCACTGCAGGAGGCACAGGATCAATCCCTGGTCAGATCTCGTATGCCACGTGGTGTGGCAAAAAAAAAAAAAAAAAATCCACATATAAGTGAAACCATGTAATATAAACCTGTGTCGCTTAAGGGTTAACTGTATATGACAATTTCTTATTTTGCCTCTTTGATAATTATACATACTTCACTCTGTAATTTTTCAATATCCAGCCCTATATCACTCTGCCTTGATCAGGCTTTCCCAGTTATAAGCCTATAATTTAACTCCCAGTCACAATCGCCTATCAGACAAATGGTCTACAGTTAAGCTGTCTAACAGAGCAGTCACTAGCCAGGTCATCACTGGGTACCTGAAATATGGCCATTCTGAAATGAATTATGTTGTTGGTATAAACTACACACTGGGCTTCAAAGATATATCACATACACACAAATTATATAAAATCTCATTAATAATTTTACATTGATTATATGTTGAAATTAAAATATTTTGGATTATCATATCAAATAAAAATATTATTTATTTTCCTCTATCTCTTTTTTAGTTTAATATGGCTAACTAGAAAAATTTTAATTGCTTATGTAACTTAAATTTTATTTCTACTGAGAAGCACTTAAAAATACATTCCATGAAAATTTGCAATAGAGGACATAATAATTATTAAAAGCACTTCAGATTTTGAAGTATCTGTATATAAAGATGGGCTTCCAAGGCAGCACTAGTGGTAAAGAATCTGCCTGCCAATGCAAGAGACTTAAGAGATACCAGTTCGATCCCTGGATCGGGAAGATCCCCTGGAGGAGAGCATGGCAATCCACTCCAGTATTCTTGCCAGAAGAATTCCATGGATAGAGGAGGCTGGAGGGCTAAAAGTCCATAGGGTTGCAAAGAGTCAGAAACGACTGAAGCAACTTAGCACGAATGCATGCATACATAAAGATATAAGTCAAAAAGTAAACAAATAAGAATTTCCAGTGAATTATTTATATCTAATATATAATCTTGGAAGTCAACTAAGAAATGAACTGCCAGTTAGTTGGAAAATGGAAAAATAGCATTTTCCCACAATAGTACTTTAAAAAAGTAAAGTCACATCTGGATACTTTTATTTTAAAAAGATCAGGTTTATTAGGAAAAGACTTGGATTAGTAAGTTTAAAAACAGCAGTAAATCAAAAAAGCTTGATCAAAAACATCAAGTTCTCCCACAGAGTCCAAAGTCAAGAAACAGAAAATGTGCTACATTCTTATCCCCCTTGCTGTCCATAGAAAACAACCTAAGGTGAAACACTGGGAGCCAAAACAGCATGAGTGGCATTCTCAAATGCCTGCTTTGAATCCTTAGAGAACTCAGAATAGAACATAGAATATTATGTTCAGTTCAGTCCAGTTCAGTCGCTCAGTCGTGTCTGACTCTGCGATCCCATGAATCGCAGCACGCCAGGCCTCCCTGTCCATCACCAACTCCCGGAGTTCACTCAAACTCACGTCCATCGAGTCAGTGATGCCATCCAGCCATCTCATCCTCTGTCGTCCCCTTCTCCTCCTGCCCCCAATCCCTCCCAGCATCAGAGTCTTTTCCAATGAGTCAACTCTTCGCATGAGGTAGCCAAAGTACTGGAGCTTCAGCTTCAGCATCATTCCCTCCAAAGAACACCCAGGGCTAAGCTCCTTCAGAATGGATTGGTTGGATCTCCTTGCAGTCCAAGGGACTCTCAGGAGTCTTCTCCAACACCACAGTTCAAAAGCATCATAGAATATAACTGTTGTCTTAACAGGAAGAAATAAAGTGAGCTGTGTTCTCCTTGAAGACTAAACAGTATCATGTGCTCCAAAGGAAATACATGAGTTTCAGTAGGTCTAGAAAGGACTATTGACAGGAAAGTCTATTAGAAACGAGCAAAATGAGGACCTCTGGTTATCAGAAAATATGAAGAAGGAGAAAAGTACTAGACTCATGAAAAATAAACACAATATTCCTACTTAAGAGTCTCCTAACGCTCTTCAACAGGAGATTAAAGAGCCCAGTCCAAGGACACAGGGTCCATTTATAGGTTCAACAAACACTCACTGTCAGACACTACGTGTCAGGCACCATGCTCAGAGCTGAAAATACAAAGTCCTTTTAGGACACATTCCCTGCCTCCAAGAAGTGAATAGTATAGTGAGTGAAGTAGGCATATATACCAATAATTACCATCTGGTTTACACATTCTGTCAGAATTTATTTAAGGAAAATATGCCATATACAGTCACAGAGATAGGTCCAAATCAGGGGCTCAGAGAATAGCCTGCAAGCCAAATCTGCCTTCATCTGCCACCTACTTTTGTAAATAAAGTTTTATTGATTTCTGTATTGTCTGTGGCTGCTTTTCGCTACAATGGCAGGGCTGAATACACAACAGACACTGTAAGGTAAACAAAGACTAAAATATTTAATATCTGATCCTTCACAGAAAACGTTTGCCAATCTCTGATCTAAATCAAACTGGGGGGTCAGGTAAAGTATACTGAAGAAGACAAGAATCAATACTAAAGTTTTGCAGAATAAGTGAGATTTATCTGAAAAAAGTAATAAGCATCCCTCTTCCTATTACCCATTTTTGAGGAGGCATGGGAAATAGGTTGCACAAGCATTCCAGGTTGAGGGAATTTGCCCATGGAAAGGTAAAGAGGCCTAAAACAATATGAAGAACATAATTTTACCCTAGAGAACACAGAAAAGCTGAAGGCAGTTCTCTTCAGAAATACACACATTAACAGTAAGTTCTCAGTCATAAAAACACAGCCTGTTGGTTGTCAGGCTTTCTCTTATCCCTGCAAGTGAAGCATGCTGCTCCTGAACTTCAAGCTATGAAAACACTCAGGTCAAAACTCAGGGTCTATCATCCACTGGAGCAAGACCTGGAGCAGCCAAATCTCAATTCTCTTCTTTGCTACATAGACAGAAGACCAGCTCTGGCTAAAGTGTGTTACAGTTTCTCTCTAAACCCATTTTCACCAAAACAGACTCCAAGATGCGTATTTGAGAGAATCAAAAGCCTGAGCCCTACCCCTTAATACAGTATGCTAAAAGCAAAAGCCCTGTTTTGGGGAGGAATAGAACTCATATTCTATTTTAATGATTAAAAAAAATTCACCCTAATCCCAGGGTACTTTAACAGCTATCTAAACATGAGAAAATCTAGAAGTGTATGACATTTCATGAATGAATCTCTGGAATAAGACAAAGGGGAAATCATAGAATGCTCATCCATTCTTCTCTGTTTCTCTCTCTTTTTTAAAAAAGTTTTTGGCTAAGCTGTGCTGCATGCAGGATCTTAGTTCCTCAACCAGGGATCGAACCTGCACCCTCTGCAGATTCTTAACCACTGGATTACGAGGGAAGTTCCTCATTCCTTTTTTTAAAATATTGTTGTCAGCTTTACAAAAAGATTCTCAAAAGAATTTTTTACTTTAAAATATAATTTGACTTCTAAAATATAATTTAATAACATAAATTACATGTCAAAATTTCAGATGCATATATCTCAAGCAATAAAGCAAGCAATATCTTATAATTAAATTTAGCTCAAAATATCACTTAAACTTTTGACTATATTTTACAATTCAAAGGAAACCAGTTTAAGAAAGATACAAATAAAAGGATAACTTTCACCAGTCTTATGCCGTGTTTGGAAATCCCACAGATCTTAATTAATTAAAGACTCTTACTTGAGACACAGTGATGTCCATCCGATACCACAATTTCCAAGGAGTGTTCATATGCTGTTCAAGATGTTTATGTATTCCAATTCAGCAGCCATTAACAAAAATCTTGATTGCACTAAAATGTAAAACCAAAAGCATTTTTTACTTAGTAGCTTTATCATAAGCTATAACTAAAGGTTAACAAGAAATTTTTTTTGCATCTATACATACTCAGCCACAGGGAGAGGAGAAATTTCTTCACAGTGGCAGCTGTTCGGTTCCTCCACTGTAAAATAAAGTTACTACTTTTGTGCAAAGTTTTATTCAGTTCAGTTCAGTTCAGTTGCTCAATTGTGTCCGACTCATTGTGACCCCATGGACCACAATATGCCAGGCCTCCCTGTCCATCACCAACTCCTGAAGTTTACCCAAACTCATGTCCATTGAGTCGGTGATGGCACCCAACCATCTCATTCTCTGTTGTCCCCTTCTCCTCTTGCTCTCAATCTTTCCCAGCACCAAGGATTTCAAATGAGTCAGCTCTTCACATCAGGTGGCCAAAATATTGAGTTTCAACTTCAACATCAGTCCTTCCAATGAACCCCCAGGACTGATCTCCTTTAGGATGGACTGGTTGGATCTTGCAGTTCAAGGGACTCTCAAGAGTCTTCTCCAACACCACAGTTCAAAAGCATCAATTCTTTGGTTCTCAGCTTTCTTTATGGTCCAACTCTCACATCCATACATGACTACTGGAAAAACCACAGCTTTGACCATATGGACCTTTCTGCAAAGTAATGTCTCTGCTTTTTAATATGCTATCTAGGTTGGTCATAGCTTTTCTTCCAAGGAGCAAGCATCTTTTAATTTCATGGCTGCAGTCACCATCTGCAGTGATTTTGGAGTCCAAGAAAATAAAGTCTGTCACTGTTTCCATTGTTTCCCCATCTAGTTGCATGAAGTGATGGGACTGGATGTCATGATCTTAGTTTTCTGAATGTTGAGCTTTAAGCCAACTTTTTCACTCTCCTCTTCCACTTTTATCAAGAGGCTTTTTAGTTCCTCTTCACTTTCTGCCATAAGGGTGGTGTCATCTGAATATCTGAGGTTACTGATATTCCTCCCAGCAATCTTGATTTCAGCTTGTGCTTCATCCAGCCCAGCTTTGAGTCTAGATAAATATGCATTTTCTCATCAATCTTTTCCATTGATGAATATCAATTACGCCTCAGACAAAGATCATCAATGGAAAAGACTGATAAGGAAATGCATATTTATCTAGACTCAATAAAACTTTGCACAAAAATAGTAACTTTACAGTGGAGGAACCTAATAGCTGCCACTGTGAAGTTAACATTACCAATGATGGGACATAACGACATCATGTGACTCCTGATATGATGTCCTGGGAAGCACACAATACGACCTCTAGATTTGTTCTGCTAAGAACTGGCATAAATTGAATATAATCATGAAGAAATTTTAGAAAAATCCAAATTGAAGGATAGTCTACCAAAAAAAAAAGTCTATCCTTTTCAAAAATTTCAGTGTTTCAAAACATTCAAGATAAAAACAAGGGAAGATTTTTTTTTTGCATTTGTGTGTGTTGATCAGTCGTCTGAGGACTGTTTGGAACCCCATGTTGCCCACCAGGCTCCTCTGTCCATGGCATTTCCAAGGCAAGAATACTGCAGTAGGTTGCCATTTTCTACTCCAGGGGATCTTCCTGACCCAGAGATCTAATCCCGTCTCCTGCATTGGCAGGCAGATTCTACTGTGCCACCTGGGAAGTCCTTTTGCATTTATATTCTCTTAAGAGTTTATTATAAACTAGTGTCACAGGCCACAAGGAAGTAAGAGGACCATGCCTTACAGAAAAAAGGCAAGGAGTTGAGGAGGACCAAGATGAGTGTAGGGCCTTGGTGTGAGCATTCATGGGTAGGTGGGCCTCTAAGGGAAACCAGACAATCCAGTAAGACTCCTTGAACAGCTTAACAAACAAACAGGTGCGGTAATGTAGCCCTAGGGAATCAGGCCCACTCCTCTGCAGAGATACTTCCACATCTCCAGACATGATCCACACTATCCTGTGTAGATATATTTAGAATCCTTTTTGGCAAACACATAGACTGTGTTGCCATTTTCTCTTGAGCAATCACAACCTACATAGACAAATTAAGAGTTACAGCCATAAAATCCAGAAGATATTTGAAGTAGAAAGAACAGTGAAAGCTGCATCTTAATTTAATGTCATCACATAGGCTCACTGAAACATCAACTCTTGAACTTTATAAACTTCATTTTGCAAAACTGCTCCACAGAAACATACAACTAACCAAATTTCTAGTGCATAGTATATGCAGTTGAATAAAACCTTGTTATGTAAATTCAGCCGTCACCCTCCTAAATAATTCAAATGCCACTTTCAGGTTAATCTGTATAAAGGCTTACATTTTAATTTCAACTTTCATAATATAAATCTAATGCTAATTGTGTAATTTTTTTTTTAACATAAGGCTACTATACTTTTCTGATCTATTAAGAATGAAAGAGCCATCAGGATCCAAGGGGCATCCATTTAATTCACAAAGATCATGATCTGTTAAGCCATTGAATAGGCAGTATATTGAATGCAACATAACTGGAGTTTTACCATGAAAGCTTGCTGATGCTGCACCTGAAGTTGTTCGTTACCTTCCTTAATGACTATTTCTATAATATCAACATAAAGAGGACCAGAAAATAAAAGTAGATCACAAACTAATAGTAAGGTAATTGCTAAAACTCTCAACTGATTAAAATTACATTTTCTATTTTGTTTCGGTATCAGCTGCTGAAATAACTTTTTCTTACATGAGATTTCTTAACCTGGCTTCATGAGGCATCACTGGTGAAGTAGCACCATCTCTTTCCCAATGGGTAGGTTTGGAGAGGTAAATTTATTCAAACTTCAGCAAACATCTTGGCTAAAATGAAACCAAAGAATATAAAAAAGGCAAATAATATTTTTCCATAAAAGTTTTGATGATTCCATTTATACCAAAATTGACATTTTAAGTAGAAGATGGTATATAAATTGGCTAAATTAATCCACCTTGCTGATATGGATACTCTTCAGAGTTAAAAGCCATATTCCATAGACATTAAGTTTTATACTTCATCACTTTCTTAATACAGAGGCAAAAATAGAATTAATATACCACAAGTAAATAAAAACTATACGTATGCCAGGACTTTGCTGGTGGTCCAGTGTTTAAGAATCCATCTGCAATCCAAGGGATGTGGGTTCAGACCCTGGTTGGGGAACTAGGACCCTACATGCTACAGAGCAACTAAGCCCACACACTGCAACTACTGCCCGTACGGGGCAACTCGAGAGTCCATGCACCACAGCAAGAGATACTGCATGATGGAACGAACATCCCAAGTGCTGCAACTAGGACCTGATGCAGTCAAATAAACAAAAAACAATTTTTAAAATAAATAAAATAAAGACTGTTTTAAGAGACAATGATGGATACTACATAATAATCAAGGGATCAATCCAAGGAGACATTACAATTGTAAATATGGACCCCATGGACTGTAGCCTACCAGGCTCCTTTGTCCATGGGATTTCCCAGGCAAGAATATTGAAGTGTGTTGCCATTTCCTTCTCCAGGGGATCTTCCCAATCCAGGGATTGACCCAGGTATCCTGCATTGCAGGAGGATTCTTTACTGACTAAGCCACCAGGTCTCAGCTTTCTAAATATATATGCACCCAACATAAAAGCACCTCAACAGAGAAAGCAAATCCTAACAGTCATAAAAGCTGAAATCAACAGTAATACAATAATAGTGGGGGACTTTTAACAATCCCTTTACATCAATGGACAGAAAATCAATAAGGAAACAAAGGTCTTAATAGACAGATTAGACCATTGGGCTTAGTTGATATTTATAGTACATTACATCTGAAAGCAGAAGAATACACATTCTTCTTAAGTGCACATGGAACATTCTCCAGGATAGATCACAAGCTGGGCCACTAGGCCAGCCTAAGTAAATTTAAGAAAACTGAAATAATATCAAGCATCTTCTCTGACCACAGTGCTATGAGATTAAAAGTCAACTACAAGAAAAAAACTGTAAAAAACACAAACTTATGGAGACCAAACCATATGTTACTAAACAATCAATGTATCACTGAATAAATCAAAGAAGAAATAAAATGAAAATGAATGAAAATGAAAACACAGGATCCAAAACCCATGGGATACAGCAAAGACAGTTCTAAAAGGGAAGTTTATAGTAACACAGTCTTGTTGTTGTCGTTCAGTCACTCAGTTGTGTCCGACTCTTTGCAACCCCATGGACTGCAGTGTGCCAGGCTTCGCTGTCCATCATCATCTCCCAGAGCTTGCTCAAACCCATATTCATTGAGTCAGTGATGCCATCCAACTATCTCAACCTCTGTCATCCCCTTCCCCTCCTACCTTCAATCTTTCCCAGCATCAGGGTCTTTTTGTGAGTCAGTTCTTCACATCAGGTGGCCAAAGTATTGGAGCTTCAGCTCCAGCATCAGTCCTTCCAATGAATATTCAGGGTTGGTTTCCTTTAAGATTGACTGGTTTGATCTCCTTGCAGTCCAAGGGACTCTCAAGAGTCTTCAACACCACAGCTCAAAAGCATCAATTCTTTGGTGTTCAGCCTTCTTTATGGTCCAACTCTCACATCCCATTAATGACTACTGGAAAAACCACAGCTTCGACTATATGGACCTTTGTCAGCAAAGTAACGTCTCTGCTTTTAATACAATCTTAACTTCAGGATATAAGGAAAATTTCAAATAAGGAACCTAACCTTACACCTAAAGTCACTAGAGAAAGAAGAACAAACAAAATCCAAACTTAGTAGAAGGAAAGAAATCACAAAGATCAGAGCAGAAACTCAATGTTATGTCACAGCCTGGATGGGAATGGAGTTTGGGGAAAATGGATAAATGTATATGTATGGCTGAGTCCCTTCACTATTCGCCTGAATCTATCACAACATTGTTAATATGCTATAGTCTAATACAAAATAAAAAGTTTCTTTTAAAAGATCTGAGCAGAAATAAATGAAATAGAGACAAAAAATAGCAAAAACTAAACTAAACTAAAATCTAAAAACAAACAAAACTAAAATCCAGTTTTTTTAAAAGATAAAGGAAACTGATAAACTTACTGCCAGATTCATCAAGAAAAAAGGAAGAGGACTCAAATCAATAAAATTAGAAATGAAAAAGGAGAAGTTACAAGGGATACCACATAAATATAAAGGATCATAAGAGATTACTACAAGCAACTATAAGCCAATAACATGGGCAACTTTGAATACATGAGCAATTTCTTAGAAAGGTACAATCTTCTGAGACTGAACCAGGAAGAAATAAAAAATATGAATACACCAATCACAAGTACTGAAATTGAAACTGTAATTTTAAAACTTCCAACAAACAAAAGTCCAGGAACATACGGCTTCATAGGTGAATTCTACCAAACATTTAGAGAATAGTTAACACCTATCCTTCTGAAACTATTCCAAAATATTTCAGAGGAAGGAACACTCCAAACTGATTCTATGAGGCCACCATCTACTTGATACCAAAATCAGAGGAAGATACCACAAAAAAAAAAAAAAGAAAGAAAATTACAAGCCAATATAACTGATGAACATAGAAAATCCTAAACAAAATACTAGTAAACCAAATTAACAATATATTAAAAGGATCATACACTACAATTAAGTGGGATTTATCCCAGGGATGTAAGGATTTTTTAATATCCACAAATCAATCAATGTGATTCATCACATTATAAGTTGAAGAAAATTAACAACAACCAAATGATCATTTCAACAGATGCAGAAAAAGCTTTTGACAAAATTCAACACCCATTTATGGTAATAAACTCCCAGAAGTGGGCTTAGAGGGAACCTACCTCAACATAACAAAGGTTGTAAATGACAAACCTATAGCTAACATCGTACTGAACAGTGAAAAACTGAAAGCATTTCTTCTATGATCAGAAACAAGACAAGGATGTCCACTCTTGCCACTTTTATTGAACACAGTTTTACAAGTCCTAGCCACAGCAATCAGAGTAGAGAAAGAAATAAAAGGAATCCAAATTGGAAAAGAAAAACTGTCACTGTTTGCAGATGATTCTATACATAGAAAATCCTACAGATACTACCAGAAAACTACTAGAGCTCATCAATGAATCTGGTAACGTTGTAGGATACAAAATTCATACAGAGAAATCTCTTGCTTTTCTATACACTAACAACAAAAGATAAGAAAGAGAAATTCAAGAAACAATCCCATTTACCATCACACCAAAAAGAGTAAGACACAAAGGAATAAACGTATCTAAGAAGGCAAAAGATTTATATCCCCAAAACTATAAAACATGACAAAAGAAATGGAAGATGACACAAACATTTCCAATCCAAGAAAATCCTTGTTCTTGGATTGGAAGAATCGATTTGTCAAAATGACTATACTTCCCAAGGATATTTACAGATTCAATGAAATCTCTATCACATTACCAATGGCATTTTTCAGAAAATTAGAAAAAAATTTTAAATTTGTATGGAAACACACACACACACACACACACACACACACACAAATAAATCAGATGAGTCAAAGCAATCATGAGAAAGAAAAAATGGAGCTGGAGGAGTCCGGCTCCATGACTTCAGACTATACTACTAAGCTACAATAATCAAAACAGTATGGTACTGGCACAAAAATAGAAACACAGAACAGGAGAGAAAGCCTGCTGGGCATATAAAAGCTATGTTTACACTACACCATAGTCTACTAAGCATTATGTCTAAAAAAAATGTAGGGGCTTCCCTGGTGGCTCAGAGGTAAAAATCTGCCTGCCAATGCAGGAGATATGGGTTTAATTCCTGATCTGGGGAGATCCCACATGACATGAAGCAACTAAACCTGTGCACCACAGCTACAGAGCCTGTGTTCTAGAGCCCAGGAGCTGCAACTACTGAGCCCACATGCTGCAACTCACACACCCTAGAGCCCATGCTCTGTAACAACAGAAGCCACCTCAATGAGACTACAAAGCCACTACATACCACTAGAGAGTAGTCCTTGCTCTATGCAACTAGAGAAAAGCCTGTACAGCAATGAAGACCCAGCACAGCCAAAAATAAATAAAATAAATAAAATTTTAAAAATAAAAATCAATGCACTCACCTTAATTTAAAAATACATTTTTTGTGAAGAAATGCTAACCATTATCTGAGCCTTCAGCCACTCATAGTAGTAAAATCAAAGATCACTGATCAGAAATAATCATAAAAAACATAATAATGAAAAAGTCTGAAATATTGCAAAAATTGCCAAAATGTGACACAGAGACATGAAGTGAACACACGCAGTTTAAAAAATGGCATCAATAGACTTGCTCAATGCAGGGTTGTCAAAAAGCTAAATCTGTAAAGAATGTAATATTGTGAAGCACATAAAGAGGAGCAAAATTTTTAAAAGCATGCCTATAAATACTTGTCAGCCCAAGGTAAATTCAAATTTTCCTTCCTGGAACTCTCCTTTCTGGAACCTTCTTCCCAAATATTCTCCATCCGAAGTTAGTTAAATCCCCAGATGCTGAACCCACCCATATGGAGGGCTGACTGTACTTAGAAGTCATCCACTAATATATGGTAACTGAAGCTACAGAGAATGAATGAAATCATCCAGGAATAATGTGAACAGCAGAAGAGAATGAGAAAAAAAGTCACACAGGTAAGAATTATAAGTGAGAGGGATGTAGCAAATGGAAGGAAGGAGTTTTCATGGAAAAGTAATCAATAGTGTTGACTACCAAAGGGTTTACATAAGGTTTTAAAAACGTCCATTTGATTTGCGTCAATTGAGATGTCACTCATTTTCTTAAAATACTGAAAGAAAAAGGAAATATTAAACGTGTTTTCTCAAGGACAACAGAGAGCTAGTATTTCATATAAAAAGAAGCCAGCTCAAAAACAAGTGTCTAAAACCTGATGAAAGTCAAAGTGAAGTTATTCAGTTGTGTCCAACTCTTTGTGACCCCATGGACTGCAGCCTACCAGGCTCCTCAGTCCGTGGAATTTTCCAGGCAAGAGTACTGGCTGCTGCTGCTGCTGCTAAGTCGCTTCAGTCATCCGACTCTGTGCAACCCCATAGACGGCAGCCCACCAGGCTCCGCCGTCCCTGGGATTCTCCAGGCAAGAACACTGGAATGGGTTGCCATTTCCTTCTCCATGGGACTTTCCCAACCCAGGGATCGAACCTGAGTTTCCCGCATTGCAGGCAGATGCTTTACCGTCTGAGCCACCAGGGAAAACCTGATAAGAGCATATCTAATAATGATATCAAAGGACACAAGCAGGAATTTAAGGAAGACTCAATGCTAGAGCAAATGTGATCACCAATCTAACATTAACTCTTTTTCCACAGGATTATTATACATTGCTAATGAGAATATTAATTAACACAATCAACTACAGTGGTCGCTTGGAATCGTCTAGCAAAATGTTAATAATTTGTGTAACAAGTGTCCATTTTCTAACCCGAAATTCTATACCTAAAAATTTATCCTGCAGAATATACGTGTATTGAACAAAATGATATGTAGAAGATTACTCATTACAGCACTGTCTGAAGCGGAAAAAGACTGGAAATAACCCAACTATACATCAAGACACAACTTTATAGTATATCCATACAAACTACGTATCTGTGAAAAAAAATTAGGATGTTCTGTATGTACTGATATGAAACTCTTTTGGATATAGATATATAAAGCAAAAAATAAAAGTACAGAAAAGTGTGAAGTTACTTTTGGTCTGTAAAAGCAGGAAAAATAGAACACTATTCATATTTCTTTGAATATAAATGAAGCATCTGGAGAGCTAAGAATCTAGAACAGTGGTTTCCTACAGAGGAGATGGTGGACAGGACAGGATGGCGGAAAAGAATAAGACCTCACAGTTAACATTTTCATGGTTTATGAACCATGAGAATATATGACCAGCTCGAAAATTGAGCTAAAAAACGGTTTCAATTTTGAATGTAATGATTTCTAGACTCAAGATTAAAAGGTGACAGAAATAAATAGTAGAGTTTAAGCTTCTTCTATTTTCTCCGTGAAGCATCTGAGAGAATAAGGAGAAATGAAAGGGTTGAAAACGGTATAAGGAGCTAGAAGAAAACGACATATGAAACAGAAGCTGTAGAGAATGAAATTGGGAGCTTTGGAAAATACACTAGACATGACTAAGAATTCTACATATTAAAAAAAAAAAGATATGTTGACCATGTTCAGTAAAATACGTGCCACCTAGAACTGTGTCATCTTGTGGAAAGAGGATATGTAAAAGTCATCTTTTAGGATAATTTACATAGGCACATGACATCATGAAGAAATGCCAAACCAGATCAATCCCTGATCCCTACCGCCCACCCCATTCTTTGTCACTGGTGTATTTCCAGAGCCTAGCACAGTGCCTGGCACAGGCTGACCCTCAAAAATTCAACAATTCAATAAATCCATTAACTTTGGCCTTAAGGGAAATCAAGAAAGCAGCCCTTTGCATCAAAGTCAGAACAACGGAATTTGTCCTGTTTCTGTACGCTATTTTCAATACGCGAAGGGAGTATCAGATTTACCGAGAAGACAAGGGAAAGAAGAGTCCCTCCGACCGAGATCATAAAGACTGCGTTTCCCGAACCCTCCACCTCTCAAAATCCCGGACTCCTTCCCAGCCTGGAGAATGTGGGTAAACGACTGGGGACGTGGTCCGACAGGCCCGGTAAAGTGAAAGAATGTTGGTCTCTCAGTCGCCTCCGACAGCAAGGACTGTAGCCTGCCAGGCTCCTCTGTCCGTGGAACTCTCCAGGCAAATCTCTGGAATACTGGAGTGGGTAGCCATGCCCTCCCTCCAGAGGATCTTCCTCACCCAGGAATCCAACCCGAGTCTCCTGCATTGAAAGCAGATTCTTTATCGCCTGAGCCACCAGGGAAGCCCAAGAGGTACCCTGGATCGGGAAAGTGAAAGTGAAGTCGCTCAGTTGTGTCCGACTCTTTGCGACCCCATGGACTGTAGCCTGCACCAGGCTCCCCTATCCATGGCATTTTCCAGGCAAGAGTACTGGAGTGGGTTGCCATTTCCTCCTCCAGGGGATCTTCCTGACCCAGGGATCGAACCCAGGTACCCTGGATTGGGAAGGAGGCCACAAATCCTCCATTCGTTCAGCCCCCCATGTTTCCCCCCTTAGATGGCTCGCCGCGGAGTATTCTGAATGTTCACGTACCCTTGTGTGTGTCACACATACTGATTAACGGTTCACGACACTCTTAAAATCACAGACAGAATGGCCGAGCAGCCACACACACACGCGCGCGCGCGCGCGCGCGGCGTCAGACGAAAGCACCTCTCCCAGAATACTCTGCGTCTTACACTGGAGGCGGGAGGGGCGGGGGAGGGAATATAAATTATGCGCCTGCGCAAAGCGTAGGTTAAGGTTTCCTAACGGCTAGAAATTCTGCACACTCGCAAATTGTAGGCGGACGCTTCAAGCTGTTTATATACGGGGAGGATCGCTCCTACACGCTTGGCCTCGGATATAGCCAATAAAAAGTTTTTGCTTTTTAGTGCTGTTACATAATGACACAAGGGTTCCTTGGTGGCTCAGCCATACAGAATCCGCCTGCCATGCAGGAGACGCTGGTTTGATCCCTGGGTCGGGAAGATCCCGTGGAGAAGGAAATGACTACCCACTCCAGTATTCTTGCCTGGAGAATCCCATGGACGCTGAAGCCTGGGGTCGCAAAGAGTCGGACACGACTGAAACGACTGAGCACGCACGCATAATGACACACGGGGAAAAAGCCAAGAAGATGTACTAATAAAAGGTTTCTATTGTGGCTATAAGTCTGCGGCATTCGATTTTCAACTTTTTTTTTCCTCCTACTTCCAAAGACAAAAACCCGAAGATTTTAAAAATAAGATTTTTTATTAGCGGGCAGTGCCAGCGGCGGGGCGCTGAAAAGCCTGAAAATGAACAGACCCTCACTCGCAAGCCTATTCCACCAACCCACTCTAGTCTTAAGTCCCCGATATCTTTATCTCAGCTTCAAATGGGTTCTTGGGCCATAGAACCTTCATCGAGAGAACTCAGGCGATTAGACGCGGAAGAAATAGCTTCAGTGCGACGCTGACGAATGACAATTCTCAGATACTCCCGGCCTGTCCCTGTTGTTTCACCAGCCACAGGGCTCCTGCCCCAGGTGGCTCCGCCCCTTTGCCCTCTCCAGCATTAATTATGCTGCCCGCGCGCCTTGCTTGCAGACTGCTCTGCGGCTTCCTGCGGGGACCCACTCCCACGTAATACTCCCATGTAGTGCGCCACGACGTCCGGGAGACGCTCCTCGAGAGGAGATGCGCGGCCGACTCCTCCTCCCGGCACCCAGCGCCTGGGACGTGGCCTTCCCCGTGGCGCGATGGCGACTGGGGGTAACCCAAGAGGGGCTGACCTGGAGGAGAGTTTTCTGTTCCCCGAATGCGTCCAGGATTCGGAGCCGGAACTGACCCTCCAAGACTAGCTGTGGAAGCTGCAGCAGCGGCGGGAGGGGAAGGAGCGACAGCGGCAGCGGCGACGGCAGGAGAGGCGGCAGCAGAAGTTACAGGCCAGCCAGCAGGTGCTCCCGGCCCGTACGCCAATACTGCTTAGTGTTGGTGCATCACCAGCGCGCCCTGCGCCTTCAGGTGAGCCAGGAACAGTTCCTGGAGGTGGTGAGCGCCGCTCTGCGGTGGCCGGAACCCGCCCTGGTGTTGTACAAGGTGGAGCTGCTGGATCTGCCCGACGTCCTGCTGCTGCACCTGCCCGGCCGGGTGGGCCCCAAGCAGCTGATCGTGCTGAGAAGCAAGGTGGACCTTATGCCCCAGGACACTCCCGACTACCAGCAGCGACTCCATGAGCGACTGTGGGATGGCTATCGGCGCCGGGCTCTTGCCGCCCCGTGGCTACCGAAGGCCACAACATCTCAGCGGGCACAGGCCACCGGATGGGGAGGAGAATGAGAATGTTCAGTCCAAGATCCGCACGGTACTCAGAGCCGTGCGGCTTATCAGCGCCAAGACTGGCTATGGAGTTGAGGAGTTGATCTCCGCGCTCCAGCGTTCCTGGCGCTACCGCGGCGACGTCTACCTGGTTGGTGCCACCTACGCTGGCAAGTCAACTCTTTTCAGTACGCTTCTGGAGTCCGATTACTGGATCGCCAAGGGCGCTGAAGCTATCGACAGGGCCACCATCTCCCCTTGGGCTGGTTAGCCTTGGGGCACCCATCTCCTTCGTTTTCATAAAAGTTATAAGTCTGATCATGTTTCAGGCACCTAATTCTGTATCCTTCAATGTCCAGCAGGGGCTCGTGGGATGCTTCCGTCTAAAAAAATTCTCTCCCTACTTTGGTCACATTTCTCTTCCATATCAGCTTAGTGCTTGTAAATTCAGTATAGGTTGTAGTAACTTTTCAGTAGAAATAATTATAATACTCTGATGTTCAAGCCACTGTTCTAAACACTGAACCAGGGGACATGGTTCAGTGAACCAGGGGACAAAGCAGTGTCTGCTCTCTTGGAGGTTTCCCTTGTAGCTTTAGTCCTTTGTTTCTCCAGAAAATCCTTTACTCTCTACACCTCCTCCACTCCTGTCTTCCTCTTTATATCTTGAGTTTACTCATGAGAATACTATACAGATTTATTATTATTTACTTATTTCGGGTTGTGCTGGGTCTTTGTTGCTGTGTGTGGGCTTTCTCTAGTTGCAGCCAATGGGGACTGCTCTTCACTGCAGTGCAGGGGGCTTCTCTTGTTGATCACAGGCTCTAGGGTACATGGGCTTCAGTAGTTACCCCTCCCAGGCTCTAGAGCACTGGCTCAGTAGTTGTGGCGCACAGGCTTAGTTGCTCCACAGCATGTGAAATCTTCCCCGGATGGGGGATGGAATCCGTGTCCCCTGAATTGGTAGGTGGATTTTATCCATTGTACCACCAGGGAAGTCCCTACTCTACAGATTTAACATTTGAATTCTTCACTAATGCGATATGTGATTTGTGGCTTTGTTGAGAAGAAACGTCAAATATGTGGCTTTAAGAAACATCTGTAATAATTGCAAAATAGGTGCTTCTAAGACCTTGTTTTTATTTCAATTTTATATGGGTTGGTAGACTTGCATTGTATAAAATAAGTTCCTTCTTTCTTCCTTAAGGGAAACCAGTCAGCTTGGTTTACAGTTGTGGCTTCCAACTTTCTTCCTGTTTTGTTGGAAAAGGTGGATACTATATATCAGAAGAAGCACATGGGTTATACGCTACTGAAGGTGAGCCAACATGATTTGATGGTTGAATAGTTGGGTTAATACACCCTGGTAGTCCCACAGCCCTGATAAAAAGCCTTTGTTGGACAGAACCATCTTTGTTACACCATCAGCTAGCTCTCCCTGACCTTGTTCACCTTGAGGATTTTGGGTATAAAGTGAGATGGGCTCTGATAAGAAAGGGGATGTTGGATTGGACTGATCCCAGGATACTGACAGAGCTTTTCTCTAGGTGACACTGTCCAATATGGTAGCCTTATGTGGCTAAATAGCCAACATGTGGCTATTTCAATAAGTTAATTAAAATTACATAAACTTTAAAATTTAGTTCTTTACTTGCACTAGCCACTTTTCAACTGCCCAGTGGTCACATCATTTCAAAAAGTTGCACTGGATAGAGTGAGATGTTGGTTTTTCTCACAACTGGGTGATGCTCCTGACATGTAGTGGGTGGAAGCCAGAGATGATGCTAAACATAATGCGTGCACAGGACAGCCCCTCACAACAGGGAATTATCTGGTTCACATGTGAGTAGTGCTGAGCTTAGAAGCCCTTGTCTGGGTAGAAAAGCTCTCCTCCCAGATTCTTAACCACAGACACTTAGAGACTATCATACGTCTTCTCTCCTGCTTACTTGATCCTTCCTTTGACCTGTTAAGCAGTGTGAAAATTTCTCTGATCTTTCAAAAACAAAACAAAACTCAGTGTCCCACTCCTTCCTCTTCTTTACAATCAAGCTGACTTCTGCTCCTCACTTCCCATCCTCTGCAGTCCCTGCTGTGCCCTTTTTGTGCCACTGAAATTGTTCCAAGTTCACCAGAAACTGAATGGGGCCTATTTATAGTTCTTTAACCAGACCTGAATACACACTGTTGGCTAGCCTGTAGTGTATGATGGTTAAGATCACTGGAGCTAGGCTGGGTTCAAATCCTACTCTGCTCCACCACTTAGTGAAGCTGTGTGACTTTAGGCGAGTTTCCTTTACCTCTGTCTGTTGTGACCACACCGTGAGGTTGTGGAGAACATCCAGTGCCAGGGCACCGCTGTCACTGCTGTGTAAGTGTCTGTGGCGATGAGGAGGGGGTTGGGACATAGCTCCTGCAAAAATACCAGGTGCATCCAATGCAGATGTGATTTACATTAATGAACGCTCATACAACTAAAAATAGGTCAAAATGCACACCTGCCTTTCAACCAGGATAAAACCAACCTGACTTCAGAAGCAAATGCTTCTTTCTCTCTGGACTAAAAAAGCCAGACTGAAATTAAGACTCCATTGAAATAACTGGCCTAAAGTTGATGCTCCAGACACATGTAGGATTTGAGGGGAAGGCTCCACCTTCATGCATCTGTGTAGTCTTCAGGGTGGACTCACTGATGCTTCTCAAAGCGACACCCAGGCTTCTCTCCCCTTGTAATACAGTTTCTTGGGCCACTCTGCCTCCTCCTTGCCTTCTGGTTTTCATTCATCTCCCAAGTCAAAGTCAGTCCTGCCTCCTAATCATCACTGAGACCAGCCTCACAGTCCAAACTGTAGCCTGCTTTCTGAGATTATGAGGTATAATGTAGACTCGTTTTATTGTCTTCCTCCCACCCCTACCCCACTACAGCTGTAGTTCTCAACCAGGCTTGACTCTTACCACAAGGCAACATTTGGCAAAGCCTGGAGACAGTTTTGGTTTTCACAACCTGATGGACACTGAGTAGAGGCTGCTAAAGGTCATGCAGTACACAGGACAGCCTCCTCCGACAAAAAATTTTTCAGCCTAAAAGGTCAATATTGCTGAGGTTGACAAACCCTGCACTACACAAATTTTTCCAAAATACAAAGCAGGTCAAGTATTATGTTTTATTCTTTTCTCTTTCCTGCATATAATTCCTTGTTAGTTCCACATTACTGAGAGAAATCTCAACTGATAGCCTCATCACTATTACACACACACACACATACACCTAACATACTCTACACACTTAAACTACAGTTCTCTGAACTCATCATCCTTTTTCCAGTTTTTTGTCTGTACATGATTCTAACCCACAATACCTTTTCACTGAGTACTCTATTTTTCAAAATTCTGCTCATGTTTTCCTTGACCAAATCACATTAATTACTCTCTTCACAACCATAGTACTTAATAGAGGACTCTCATCACTTTTCTTACCCTACAAATTATTTACTTGCTACTTCCACCTTCTGATTTCCTGTGGGATCAGGGACCATATTGTAACATCTTTGTGTCCTTAGTGCTAAACACAGAGAGATCTATTAATACTTCCAATACATGGAAACACTTATAAACACAGAGCTGAATCTTACCCATTTGCCATGTACCCTTCAATTCTAGTGAGGTAGGGAGCAACTTCTGTCTAGCTAGGCCTGTAAGAAAGGTGTTTGGAAGGTTGTTGCCTTAATTGCCCAGTTACTATGTCTAAAGCTTTATGGAGGGCTGTCAAAACAGTGTAAGCTAATAAAATAAGATTCTGCTGTCTGGAGGTGACCACCAGATGGATGCCATGGGGCCCTTGTCACTGGGATCTGTAGGTTTCATCCTGTCACAGAGCTCCTGGCCTTTTCATTTGATCTAGAAATGATTGAGGGTCTTTATCAATATTTTAATGTTTAAAAGGGTTTTATTATTGATACATGTACAGTACTATTGTATCAGTGCCTTACTTAATATTAGAGTTATCAGGGGTTTCATTTGAATTTCCAAATAACTTCATCTCTCCCAGTGGAAGGTTCCAATGGGTGGAGAAGAAAGAATGGCGGGATTTCCTCCTCTTATTGCTTAAGACATCACATTAGATGAAGGATTTGAGGAATCTGAAGCAGTGGCTGACATCAAGTTCTCCTCTGCAGGTAATTTTACACCAAGCACTTTTCAAAAGGGGAATAATGTAGCCTTCCTGATGTTTTGGGCTTCCCTGGTGGCTCAGACGGTAAAGAAACTGCCTTCAGTGTGGGAGACCTGGGTCCATCCCTGGTTCAGGAAGATCCCCTGGAGAAGGAACTACCAACCCACTCCAGTATTCTTGCCTGGAGAATCCCATGGACAGAGAAGCCTGGTGGGTTACAGTCTACATGGTCTCAAAGAGTTGGACACGACTGAGCGACTAACACATACACACTGATGTTTAGCATATTTTTATAGTTGTGTATAAAAATATCTATTTTATGCATTAAAATATGCATGTATATGTTGCCTTAACCGACATTAACTGAAAATTTTAATAAATACATGCTAGATTATTCATAAGATGCAACCTACTCTGAAAATGAATCTGTACATTTTCACAAATGCATTGTATGCTTTAAAAAAAAAAATGGAGTGAGACAGCAGTAGCTTCCCTTGGGTCTCCACCTGGAGCTGTGTTTGGTGTTTTTAATAGGATGGTTGCTAACACCATCTGTATTCTGTTGTGTGCCTACATAGGTTGGGTAGCAGTGAGCCCAAAGTTTAAGGACTGCACCTCTGATGCTATATACCTCAAGGGACAGTTCTGACATTGTACAATCTGCAGAAAAAGAAAAAAAGATAGCTGTATGAAGCTGACCTGTTCACACTGAAGATCAACTATATAGAATATACTGTGTACATCACATTGCATTTTATTAAATATCGCTATAATAAAGCCCCTTCACCCTTTTTAAACTACCAAGGACCATGCCTCTTTTTAATGAATTGAGTTTGTAAACACATTTTTTTTAGTAGGGCATGTACATGTGCGTATCTGTGATTCAAAAATACCTAAAAAGGAGTTCTGTTACATTCAGGTTTCTCCCACTAGTATTTGTTATTGAGACCAGATGGCATTTCTTATTTAGAATCTAAAGAGCAGCTTAGCAGTTGGTGTAAGAGAAAATGGCAGAAAGTCAATGTCTCCAAAATACACTGGCTTAAATGAAAGAGAAATGAGTAAGTGGCTGTGCTTCAAGTAGTCAGCCAAACACCCAACAGTGGAACACTCCATGGCTTCCCTCTCTGGGTCTAAGGTGGTTGCTCAGGTTGTCATCCTTACACAGCAATGAGAAAAAGAGAGTAAAGAGCACGCAGTTACCTTACTGAAAAAAAGGGAAAAGCTGGAAGTTGCCCACATCACAGTGTCCAGTGGGCAACAGTTCCATGGCCACACCCCTCCATGGGGAAGCTGGGGGATGTAGACGGAAATGCGGAGTCAGATTTTTATTACTAAGGGAAGAAACAGTGAAAGAAATCTGGAAAACAAGTAGAAGTTTCCCTTACGTTATCTAAACGTACCCAAACATCTTAGAAAATGATTTATATCTTTTTGGTATCTGAGATCTATTCTGCAAGGATAAAGCACTTCCACTATTTTCTCAGCATTTGCCTGTAAACACTGTACATAAAACACTACACCAGTCAGAAGTCTGTACCTTTATGTATTCTTAGTTGAGTAAGTGGCATTATAGCTGTGGACAATGAATTGGTGAGTCAAGTCCCAGGTCCCAGTGTTGAGATAAACGCTCATGGAGTAGGCTGGCCTGAAATGCAGATCCATGAACTTCCTGTAGACTCAGGTTTACCATGAACTTAATACTCCAGGTTCTCTGTCAACAGGTACACTCTAGCCCCCTTCTCACTAAGTTAAGTCATTGTTGGATAAATGGTATTTTAAAATGAAACTGGTAAAAAAAAAAAACAACAAAAAAAAACTTCATAGATCTCACTTTCATCATGTTTCAAAGTGAATACTATTGGCATATTGGGGAAGGTGGTACTATATGTGCATCCTTCGTCCCTAGATACTAAACACTAGCATGTAACATAAATGCCCTGCCCCATTACTCACTGTGACATTGGAGAGCCCCCCTGGCATTTCCAGACCCACCCTCTAGAGGGTGGTGGCTTCCCACGTTGAGAAAATGATAGTTGATTTCTATTTTGGAGAGAATGAAATACTGTTAACTTTACAAGTTAAAATTGTGACCATTATATTTCTATGTACTGTTCATAGTTTGTAGCTTAGTCCTGAATCCAGACAAGAAGATAATATGGTAAATGTGCATTTTAGAAAAATACAGAACCCAAAAACTGATGCTGTTATTTACCTGAAAACTTACAGGCTTTTAGACATCTTGACAAAGATTCCATTTTTAAATGTTCAAAGTTTATATCCTCAGGTTTCTCTTACTTCTAATATTCAATGGTTATGGTTAGATTGAGGCATATCCAAGTGTTCCAAGGTATCTTGCTAAGTTTCAAACAGTAAAATTTACTAGGTAAATTTCAGTTTCACTGGTTGTGTTAGTTAATCTCTTTGGGTCTTCATTTTCTCATCTATAAAATGAAGGAATGACACTAAATATTTCTCAGTCCTTTCTATGATTCTCAGCAAAAGCAGACAGGAAAGCCAAGAAAGGTTGGTTACAAGACCTCAGATGAAAAAGGCTGTCTGAGCATAGACAGTGGAGACAGTGCTAGGATTCGTTATTAATTTATAACACATTCAGTCAACCTAGTGCAGCCCAGAATGATAGCCCAGTTGCTCTATCCAATTGATCCAGTGTGGATTTGCTTTAAGAAAGTTCTCTTACTGTGTTGGCTTCCGAGCATTAGCCAGCTAACTGATACTTCCTAATCCACTGATCTCAGGATGAAGACTGACTTTCTGTCTCTAATCATTTATACTGTGGCAGCACCCAGCAATCAGGAGAGTAGATACTAATGGCAAGGTGTCAGGACAGCCCCTCATGTCCACAGAACAGGGGTTGTTTTGAGGGACTAGAAAATGATTAAGCAAATTTTATACTAGTTCGTTTACTTGGTTCTGCATACTTGTGTTCAGCATGTCACCTCTTTTGTATTCATGACACTGTAGAAGTAAAAATGTGCAAAGAGCTTTTTGACTTCTGTGATATTAAATGCAGTTTTATCTTTTTAAAGTTCCATTATCTTTTCTCCCTTCTGTAAAACACAGCATTTTCTTCAAAGTTTCTGAGACAAAGTGATGTTTAACACATTTAGTTTTTCATCACCATAACCAGCAAGCCCTACCCATCACTGGGGCTTTACTGTGTAGTTCCCCAGCGTCCTATTTGTCTCTGTTACTTGCAACACGTCCCATGACAACGGAAAAGTGCAGCACAGACACAATCCTGTGTGCTTGTGCTTCTTGCTCACTCACTCTCTGCTAAATGGAAATCAAGGCTGGTTTCCTGCAGATGACTAACTTGGAGCTCCAGTGGCGCCAGACATGGCAGACCTCTTATTGCTTCACAGAGTAGGCACCCTGTGCTCCAGCTGAGGTGAGCTGTTTTGTAGACGGCCTCTGATCATTTACCCTGGCTTCCCTCCCACCTGGCTGTGTCTTATGAACCAACAATCATTTCCATTCTTTCTCAGACTGCTCCATTTTCTCCTGGCTGCTCTCCTCCCTGAGGGATTGTTTTCTCTCAAATGTCAAAGAGTGACTCTTAAACAATAAGAACAGACTTCGGGCTCGTGTGAACCCCACAGCACCTCTGCCTGCTCTTAATGTCTCTGTCCTGTTGTCTGTCCCACTGATGCCTGGTAGTGGGTGGGAATGGCTCAAGATTAGTATTTTAACATCATATAGGAACGATGCTTCACTTCATACCTTCATGTCAAAGACCATCAATATTTTCTCATTTAGAACAGAAGTTTCATGATCTGAATATTTTTAGGTCTGCTGCTGCTGCTGCTAAGTCACTTCAGTCGTGTCGGACTCTGTGCAACCCCATAGACAGCAGCCCAACATGCTCCCCCGTCCCTGGGATTCTCCAGGCAAGAATACTGGAGTGGGTTGCCATTTCCTTCTCCAATGCTTGAAAGTGAAAAGTGAAAGTGAAGTCGCTCAGTCGTGTCTGACTCCTAGCGACCCCATGGAGTGCAGCCCACCAGACTCCTCCATCCATGGGATTTTCCAGGCAAGAGTACTGGAGTGGGGTGCCATTGACCATCCTTAAAAAACCCACATCTTGGAGCCGCAGGTTCCTGTTTTTCAGAAGCTTCCTTTTGCTTCTCAAACAATTCTCAGAATTTAACCTGGTGGAAGCACTTGGCTGTAGTATTCTCACTGGTAGGTATAAGATGATGCTTAATCACAGATACTATCAGTACCTCTGGCCAGGAACATTGGTAGAGCTGAGAAAACTGAGGCCAGACACACACACACACACACACACACACACGTGCTAGAGACCACATCATCAGGTGATTTTGAACATGAGAGATTACCAAAATTCTTCCTAAGTCTTCAGTAAGTCCCTGGAAAACAGCCAGCATGAATGAATTAGGAAAAAGAGAGAACTTTTTTGTTTTGGCAGTTGGTTTTGCCTTCCCTAAAAAATAGCAAGACAGGAGAATTAAATTTGCTTAGTAGCACTGATACTTTTCTAGTGTTTCTTCCTATCCTGCCTAAAGACAGAACCTCAGGACAGTTGTATTTGAGGCTATTCACAGAAATGGGAATACCAGACCACCTGACCTGCCTCTTGAGAAACCTATATGCAGGTCAGGAAGCAACAGTTAGAACTGGACATGGAACAACAGACTGGTTCCAAACAGGAAAAGGAGTATGTCAAGGCTGTATACTGTCACCCTGTTTGTTTAACTTCTATGCGGAGTACATCATGAGAAACGCTGGGCTGGAAGAAGCACAAGCTAGAATCAAGATTGCTGGGAGAAATATCAACAGCCTCAGATATGCAGATGACACCACCCTTATGGCAGAAAGTGAAGAGGAACTAAAAAGCCTCTTGATGAAGGTTAAAGAGGAGAGTGAAAAAGTTGGCTTAAAGCTCAACATTCAGAAAACGAAGATCATGGCATCTGGTCCCAGCACTTCATGGGAAATAGATGGGGAAACAGTGCCAGACTTTATTTTTCTGGGCTCCAAAATCACTGCAGATG
>NW_011495020.1:4424393-4443507 GCF_000754665.1 Bison bison bison
CAACAAAAGTCCATCTAGTCAAGGCTATGGTTTTTCCAGTAGTCATGTATGGATGTAAGAGTTGGACTGTGAAGAAAGCTGAGTGCCGAAGAATTGATGCTTTTGAACTGTAGTCCTTAGAGTCCCTTGGACTGCAAGGAGATCCAACCAGTCCATTCTAAAGGAGATCAGTCCTGGGTGTTCTTTGGAAGGATGATGCTAAAGCTGAAACTCCAGTACTTTGGCCACCTCATGCGGAGTTGATTCATTGGAAAAGACTCTGATGCTGGGAGGGATTGGGGGCAGGAGGAAAAGGGGACGACAAAGGATAAGATGGCTGGATGGCATCACCAACTCGATGGACGTGAGTCTGAGTGAACTCCGGGAGTTGGTGATGGACAGGGAGGCCTGGCGTGCTGCAATTCATGGGGTCGCAGAGTCGGACATGACTGAACTGAACTGAACAATTACTATGATCATATGATAACCCATAGAGCGCCTATTTCTTTATAGTCTTTTAATACTATGAATAGATCTTATTTAAACATGTACAATGAGCCTGGCACTTTTAAGCACTTTACATTAACTGAATCCTTACAACAACGCCATGCTGGAGGTATTGTTATTACCTGCATTTAGAGATTGCAAGCTAAGGTTCATGTAATTAGCCCAGAATTAAGGCGTGATGGATCTGTGATGCCAAACAAACCCAAGCAGTTGTGCTCCAGCACCTTGTGGGTTTAATTATACAGTAAAACTTCATTTTTTCCCCTTCTGATGTACAGTTCTCTGTATTTTAATATATGTATAAGCTCATTAACCACCATAATAAAAATACATAACAGTTCTAACAGCACGCAGTTTTATAATCACCACACAACAGTCCCTGTATATACTAGAATCCATCTCAAATCTAAAGGTGAGAACTTTTCAACCTTAGGAGGGACACATCTCAGAAAAGCAACCCATTTTGAAGATCTCAAAGGTAGTGCCACTTAATTCTCTCTTTAGCTTCCTTTGAATCCTCCCATATACAATTCCAGCCTAAGAATATTCCTCAGAGCTAGCATGTGAGTGTGAGATGGGCTGCACCCTTGCTAACTTCAGCAGTGGTGTCCAAACTGTGTCCCACTGTGAATTCTGTGCTGTCTTACCATCTCAGTTTTAAATCGAAAGTGCTTCCATGACTGGCTGGGAATCTTTACACATTGCTAGTGAGCTTTGCCAAGTACCACGGACAGATCACAGCATGAGTGGAGATCCTGACTCACAATTCTGATTAACAGGAAATTACACACACAGGAAATTTGGAATGCAAATACACAAAGAAATACACCAGTAAACTATCCTAAAAAAGAAACTGATTTAAAAAAACTAGTGCTCTCTATTTCTTCACATATCAAATAGCTTCAAAACATTTAAAAAATTAATTTGGCCTTAAAATTGTTTAAAAATGGCCTTGCCTTTCTCTTTGACCACTCATCCTGTTTCCTATCCCTTTTCATATCTTACTTTCACTAAAAGGGGATCTTAGTGGCACAACTAGAAGCCTTTTATTATCTCCAGTTTTCTCAACGTTTAACATCTAGCTGGAAGAGATTTATCACTTTCTATTGTTCACTTTAAGGTTAAATATTCAACAGGAAGAAAAAATTGGAGAAATGGTGACTACTTTCCTTTAAATACCAGATAGTATATTTTATTGAAATACTTAAGGAAAATGTCTTTTTCACTGGATGAAAAAACTATTATGTAAATTAATTCCAAGAAATAAGCACAACATTTATAGCATGGGAAATTGGATGAGGTTGCTCAACAAAGGAAAACAATGCTTAACAGTCCCATTTACTAACTCACTAATTCAGCATGGGTTCAGAAAGTTCTAGGTACAGTTGCTCATTTGTCAATTGGAAATGCTTCTTTTAAAACTACATTGAGGGCATAAATTAGGTTTGTATCTACACTTGTTGCTGAGTAACTAACCACCCCAAAGCAATGACTTTAAACAAGCTTTGCTCTGATTCTTCGTTGTTGTTCCATCACTAAGTTGTGTCTCTTTGCAACTCCATGAACTGCAGCCTGCCAGGCTTCCCTATTCACTATCTCCTGGAGTTTGCTCAAATGACTGTCGACTGAGTCGGTGATGCCATCCAACCATCTCATCCATATCCGTTGCCGAGTGACTAACCACCCCAAAATTTAGTGACTTGAAACAAGCTTTGTTCCAATTCTTTGGTCTGGCAGTTTAATCTGGGCTCAGATCAGTGGTTCTTACGCTCTACGGGTCATGCATTTGCAGACCTCACTCCCATGTCAGGAACTTCAGCTGGGATGGCTGTTAGCAGCTGGGAAGCCTGGGTCTTTTCCCATGGCTCACTCTACCTAGGATCTCATCCTGAAGTAGGCCAGTTCAGGCTCATTCACAGGTGATGATGTTCAAAAACAGCATGAGTAGAAGTTACAAGGCTGAAGCTCACAATTGCACAATGTCACACTGCTGTATTCTATTGGTCAAAGAAAGCTGCAGTGGCAGCAGAGACTCAAGGTGATGGGAAAGGCTGCCAAGAATCTGTAGCCATTTTCATCCACCACAAGGTTTCAGCATGTTCATCACCTTGAGGAAAACACAGTATAACATGCTGAGAGTCAATTACTAGGTAGGTTGATAAGAAGTCCAGGGTCCCTGAGGAGGAGAAAGGGGTCTAGGGCTCTCAAGGAGAGGACAAACGTTTTTTTCCACATTACTTTGTCTTAGTGAATATAACAATGTGTCTTGCATATTTTAATTTCATGGCTGCAGTCACCATCTGCAGTGATTTTGGAGCCCCCAAAATAAAGTCTGCCACTGTTTCCATTGTTTCCCCATCTATTTGCCATGAAGTGATGGGACTGGATGCCATGATCTTTGTTTTCTGAATGTTGAGTATTAAGCCAACTTTTTCGCTCCCCTCTTTCATCAAGAGCGTCTTTAGTTCTTCGCTTTCTGCCGTAAGGGTGGTGTCATCTGAATATCTGAGGTTACTGATATTTCTCCCAGCAATCTTGATTCCAGCTTGTGCTTCATCCAGTCCAGCATTTCTCATGACGTACTCTGCATATAAGTTAAATAAGCAGGGTGACAATATACAACCCTGACGTACTCCTTTTCCTATTTGGAACCAGTCTGTTGTTCCATGTCCATGCTACAGTAATCAAAACAATATGGTACTGGCACAAAAACAGAAACATAGAACAGGAGAGAAAGCCTGCTGCGCATATAAAAGCTATGTTTAGCTTCTGGTTAGATATTATGAACTGGTTAGACATTATGATAGAGTGAAGGCTGCTTAAAGAGTACCCTCTTTATCATGTTAATATAAATAACAATTATAAATTGAGAACCTTCAGATTAGGCTGAAATCCTTTTCACCACCACTCCTAGTTGCTCCATTTACCACAGCATCCATCTGCCCACGTAATATTCTTCACTTAATCAGAAAAGCAGTGTGGCACAGATCTGCCACACT
The DNA here is from genome assembly GCF_000754665.1 of Bison bison bison. NCBI lineage: Eukaryota > Metazoa > Chordata > Mammalia > Artiodactyla > Bovidae > Bison > Bison bison. Next base: position 4,427,879 of record NW_011495020.1, read on the forward strand.
GTGTGACACTAGGCAGTTTGCTTGTCTGCAGGAAGCAAAGTGGGAATACCAACCTACTTCTTGGGGATGTTGAGAGGATTAAGAGGTAATGCAATGTGCTCAGAAGAGTGCTTGATACTTAGGACTCCTCCTGCATGTTCATGTGAGATCTCCAGTTCCCTGCAAAATGCTTCCCAATTATTTCCAGGTATCCCTAAGAGTGGATCACATGGATCATGAATAAGGCTAGCCTACTCATATGTGAAGTCAGCCAGTCCATTCCTCTCCAACAACAGCTCTCTTTAGTGTAATTTCACACTCCTGCACACAGGCCACAGAGCAGAAACATGCAAGTCTCACCACTGCACTGCTGCCACGACTAACCTGCAGAAAATTCGTGTTCATTACTACCTCTACCAAAGAGGCTAGCTCAGTACTAACACAGCAGTGCAGATTCCTGCCCTTGGCTCCCTCCAGTCCCTGGGTAACGCAATCACTATAGCTGCCTCTGCTCCTGTTAACTGCAAGGCCCCATGCTTGCTACTAGGTAAACTTCTCTGCCTTACTCTCCATATATGTAAGATGTGCTTTATCACATCAGAAAAACCTTTCTTCTTCCATGCAGATAAAAATCCTGCTGGCATCCCCACACTAGTTCACCAGAAATGGCAAAATTCCAGCTACTATTGTAGCTCATGCTCAAGCAGGGACCTCTATCTTAATTTGCAGCTGATAGCTCAGTTGGTCAAGAATCGGCCTGCAATGCAGGAAACCCTGGTTTGATTCCTGGGTTGGGAAGATCAGCTGGAGAAGGGACAGGCTACCCACTCCAGTATTCCTAGGCTTTCCTTGTGGCTCAGCTGATAAAGAATGCGCCTGCAATATGGGAGATCTGGGTTCCATTCCTGGGTTGGGAAGATCCCCTGGAGAAGGGAAAGGCTACCCAGTTTTCTGGCCTGGAGAATTTACTTAGCTTAGAAGGGTATCCCCCACTACCAAATAGGGTAAAGTGAGTAACTCAGCACATGAAACAAGAACTTAGGTCTATGGGGGGAAAAAAGCTGCTCTTGATAGAGAATACCAGTTACCATACAAGTTATGTAACTGATTTAAGCAAAAATCAGTAGATGCTAAAATCAATGGGTGTGTTGAAGAATAAGATAGTTTCATTGTATCATCCCACAGAATTATAAAGGGAAAAAATAACTTTGCAATGGAGAAATATGATGGACAACACCTTAATCAAATAATAGAAGTTAAAACACCGATAACAGCATCATGTCTCTTCTGATGTAATGTACCAGTACTTACTATTCCTGCCAAGATGCATGACCTGATGTGAAGCAGGAGGAAACAATTACAATACTCCAAATAAGGAACATTCTTTAAACAGCTGGCATGCACTCCTCAAACTCTTAATGTTGTAAAGGACAAAAGCTATGGAGTTGTTTCCAATTAAAGAAAACTGACAACCAAAGGTGATGAGGGATTAGGAGCAGGGAGGCTGTTAAAGGTTAGTATTTCATGTGGCACACTTTGAACACAGACTGTGGATGAAAGACTACACTAATCTTTAAAGAAGGAATTACCTGGTAGTTCAAATGGTAGTCTGCCTGCAATGTGGGAGACCGGGTTTGATCCCGAGAGAAGGAAATGACAACCCACTCCAGTATTCTTACATGGAAATTCCCATGGATGGGAGAGTCTGGCAGGCTACAGGCCATGGGTCACAAAATGTCGGACATGACTGAGTGACTTCACAATGCTTAAAGTCCTGAATTTCATCATTATAATATAATTGTATAAGAGAATGCCCTAATACAAATTGAAGTATTCAGAGATGAAGAGGTATGCTTGCAACTTAATTTCTGGGGTTCCACTACATACTGCGTACATACTAGAAAGGAAGTATGAATGGTGAATCCCAAAGGGGTATACAAGATTTCACGGTATACTATTCTTGCAATTTCTTTGTAAGTCTTAACTTTTCTCAAGCTAGTTTCTTAACAAAATCTCTTTCTCAAGACTTGCTATTTCCTGCTACATTGACTTTCTAATGCATTCAGAAAAATATCCTACTCTATGAACAAAGAGATTTCTGCATTATCAAAACCTTAAAATTACAACTACTACTGAATATTAATTAGATGAAATCAAGGAAACGTACACATACGCACCACAAAACACCACCCACACAATTATTCTTGTCCTGGGCAATTAACAACTATTTGCCCTTCTAAGGGCCAGATACTATTTTAGGTGCTTGAGCAAAGCAATGAACACAAAAGCATTCTTATGGACACTACAATATAATTGAGTAAAGTTGTGGCTATGGTTGTTCAGTCACTAAGTCACTGAGTAAAGTAGTGGACACAAAAGCCCACATACCATTTTAACATTAAACTCTACTATTTTACAAGACACATTAAGACAAGTAGGTGGATTATACAACTTACTCATGTCAAATAAAGGAAGGACTTTATATATGTAAGGATATTTACTCTCTTATCTAGTGGGAAAAGTCTTAACACTAAAACTATATCCCAAGCACTAGACTAAGTGCGCAGTAAGTATTGAACATTCAAACCCACTCTACAGATACAAGGACCATATTACCCCATTTTCAGGATGAAGAAACAGGTTTAATAAAGTCAAAAATTATTTGCCCAATTACAATCATAAGGAAGAGAGGCCTATTGTGAACACAACTCTAACAAGGGCCACAGAGCACTTAATACAGTGAACATCAAAATCCTTTTAAAAGGCAATTTTGGGTAACTAGTGGGAAGGTGCTGTATAGCATAGGGAGCTCAGCTAGAGGGGTGGGATGGGGCGCATGGGAGGGAGGGTCAAGGAGGGGATGAATGTATACATATAGCTGATTCACATGGTTGTACAGCAGAAACTAACATTAAAAAGCAATTATCCTCTGATTAAAAAAAAAAAGGGCAATTTCATAACACTGAAACTTCCCCTTAGTACTGATTACTAAAGATCAGTACATTGTTCTTACTATTATTATTAATAGCATCTTTGCCAACCTGCTTTTATGGCGCTGAAGATAAAAGCTGTGAGGTAACACTGGAGGGGAGCTCATAATACTGTACCATTAACTCTGCCTACAAACTAAGGTCAAGCCCTTAGTGAGACCATGGGCAGAATCCAAGAATGGCAAGAGGTTAAACAAATGATACAAGTAAAAAATTATAACAGAGTGAACCTCTGAGAAAGGAATAGCAAAGGACAGGAGAAACACACTTGTAACCAAATACACCGATAACTTAAAGGTAACAAACTAAGTCACACATCAATAACATTTATATATTCATGATAAATTCCCCATATATCCTTGCATCATGCAGAAAACTTTGTATTCCTGTTATTAATTCAACCATGCCAATATAATAAATGCTTGAAAATGCATTTTTCTTTTTGCTGATAAAGTCTTACAGGAGAAAGGTGAACTGCTCATCAATTCAACAAGAAAAATCCATTCTTTTCTGATTCATGATCTTATAGGTCATCTGATGAATCAAGACAAAATGCAATCCAGTTGTTCTGATGTTTCTCCAACTTGTTCTCCCTCTTCTCTAAAGGCCACAGAAATATCTAAGCCTTCAACATACAGCACAACTGTATATTTCTCCTAACAAAGGAAACAGAATCTTACTAGAATATGGCTTATCTGTTTTTCATGGGTTTCATATTCTCAGATTTCCACTGAATACAGTAAAATCCTTAAACTAGTGAACATTCAATGTAATTTCTAATTTTCTCTTCAGTACATCTTTTCCCAATCATGAGTCAAAATTAGTATCAGGCTTGCAACTGTGATGGGGCATGTACATTAAAACTATAAAAGGGACCTATAGTTGGAAAGAAATTACTATGGAAAATCTCCTATACATCGTCTGCAGGTTTTTTTCTCCCTGACCTTCAGCTCCACCTCCCAGAAAACAAATTATAGAAAGAAAGGCTTGAAAGTACTACCCACTGGGACTGTTAGCCCAAAGGACAATGTCTGCCACAATCTTTCTACTTACCATGAGTTATTGTTACCTTGGGTAAAAGATTTTGAAAATTATTAATACACTTATAATTTCAGCCAAATAAATTTGACTTGATATACCAATAATAAACAAAGCCATAAAATGTTTTAAAACTTTATTTCAATGTAACTATACTTACAGAAATACGCATATTGGTTAATAGAATGCAATTTAACTTATCCTACACAATTTGAACCAAAAAACTTGGTACATGGTTTGCTTTAAAAAAGAAAGAAAAAGGATTTGCAGTCTGGTTTATTTTTTATCTATTACAAATGTATATAAAAGATCTTCCATCAAATGCTGCTGAAGTAAACAGCATGAACCTTGAGAAATTAAACTTTGGTTTGTCTCTGAAAAATAACATGTATTGCACTGTAAAAATTAATAAAGTTGGTGCAACAAACATTGTTGTAACGTCTCAATGCCAGTTCATAAAGTTCAATAACTAATGGATGTTGATGAAAATGGGGAGAGTCTATGTATACATGTGAAAATATAAAAGCCATTCAATCTAGTCTGATTTAAAACTAGAAGTCCAGTTCACCTGCTGAGGTCAACAAGGAAACTCTGCACAGTAGCTATTTTTCTGATTTGTGCAAAAAAGAAAATGAAGTTTCTTCCCAAGTTTTTCAGTCTAGAACTGAAACTACAGGAAAGGTATTCTGTCCATTGTCAATATTCATGGGATGATATGCGATGACTCAAGCTTAAATCTGAATTAGCACTTACATGCAAAACAGTCCCCAAAGTTAAAGACCAATTGACTTCAGAAGTCACTTCACAAGTCACTTCGAAAGTCACAATAAAGTTACAATGGCCCTTCTTGGAAGACTAGAGTAAAATACCCAGCCATAGTTGTAAGAAATCTTTCAAAAAATGCAGCCCTTTGTGAATGACACCTCAATTAAAAAAAAAAAAAAAAGAGGGGGGTAGCCCCACAGAAGCAGCTCTGGAAAGAGAAAAAATATATAACTTAATATATCTTAAAAACCAATGTGAATATAGGTTCAGAAGATAGTTAAAAGAGATATTTTTATAAGGCTACCTAGGATTAGGCTTATAACATATTCTAGTCTTTCAACTTTTGCTCTAGGACTAAATATCAACTTACAAATAACATGTTCACCTTTCATTCCTTTATTAAAAGGGAAAATTCTAGCTTCAATCCTATCCAGTGGAGGGGAAACTGAGAAAACAAAAAGACTCAAAACAGTTCCACGTAAATATCACATTTTTTAAATGGAAGAACTTCCAACTAGACCAGAAGTTCTTATTACTAGTACACTTTTCATTGAAACAATTTTTAATAAGTACAAATACATGGCATTAAGTTTCAGAACCTAATATAGGCCTGACAATCAAGTCCTTGTTTTCTGGAAGAAAGGCCTCAAGTCCACTCAATTTCCAGTAACAATGTTTTCACAGATCACTTTAATAAAGGGTTTTAATTTCCTTCATATGTTCACTTTTGGCATTCTAGCCTTAAAATCTAGATAAGAAAATTAACCAAATTCCCCAGAAGTCAAATTTTTTTTTGAAGTATCAAAGAATCCACAATACCTCTTTCCCAAACTGATTCCCAGTTGGCAATTTGTACTTAACATGAATTTTTTCACATATACTGTTAAAGGTAACATACAAAATGTACCCATGAACATTAAAAATAGTTGTCAGAAAGGTTTAACTAGCCTTATAATTTAAGTTTTAAAACATAAATATTTGCAGCTTGATCTTTCGTTGACAATGATTGTCGGAGCTTAGAATTCAACATCATTTACAAATCCCTATCATGCATACAAAACACACACCAGTAACACACAACTTACTCATGTCTTGAGAGAGTCTTCTGCTTCTTTATATCTTTGGCCTCCCAGTCAATTCCAAGTTCAAATGTCTTTTATCAAACTTTAATCTATGATTTTTTATCAAGTTTCCCACCAATACTTCAATATTTTCCTTATCTTTCACGTTGCATTGTCAAACTCTGAAACCTTTCTCAGACATCAGACAAAAGAAAACAAATGAAATATAAAATGGTAATTTTAGAAAAGAATATGGGAGGGTTGAAATTATTCAAGGCTCCCTATTGGGATCATACTTTACTGGACTACAATGAGTAACTGCTATCAATAAGAAAAATCCTTTGCTGGATTCTTTCATACTCTTCGGTGACTGGCCAAAGAATCTACCAACAAAGTTTGGGAGTATATACTCTTCCATACAAAGTACCCTCATAGGAACACCAGAATAGCTACAACTCATTTGAGGCCTCACCTATAGAAAAAGGCAGTCACAGGAACAGCCAGGACACCCACTAGTTGGTGGAGATCCCTGAGAAAGTGTGATTTTTAAAAATCTGGACTGAACTTCAGTTTCACCAGCCTTTCCTACTGTATTCACAGGAAGTAGCAGCTGGTCTACCATACTACCTTTCTCATCCTAGATTTTCTGTATAACTGCTATGGCTTTGGAATCTCACAAACTCATATTGTGTGTAACTTGAAGGAGTAATTATCCCTCCTAGTTCCAGATTTGCAGTTTCCAAATAAAAATTACAGCCCTTTATTCAGCGGAGTAGACATAAACAACCACCATCTACCAATGAGGTTTTCCTCTAAGATACGATTTAACACTGCACTTTTAGGAAGTAGATGTACTAAGACACGTCAAAGGTTTACTTATGGTTGATACTTGAGATAAATATCCATTCAATATAGACCTAGTGGTTTATTTATTGTAAAGTTCAAACTGAGAGCTATGATTTCACTACATCCACTTAAAATAAATAACATTTGAAATGCAGACTCTGGCATATATATGAATTGAACCTACATATTTCATTTGCTCAGAAATTTGTACACAATAATATTCTGCAAGACAATTGCAGCAAAGGGGAAAAAAAGCCTGCCCTTTGCAAACAAGAATAAAAGCATCCCTCCAAAGAGGAAAAAATAAAATGCCATATATGTATAAAGTGTTACTGTTCAACACAAATGCTAGTTCTAGGGAAAAAAATGTAACTGCATAGATTTAAAAAGTGCAATCTTAAGCCATTAAAGCACCAAAACAAAAAAACACACCAAAATCAGTGTTGTTTTTTTTTTTAGGACAATTAACATATACACAAATAAGAAATACCTATTGATCAAAAATCAGGAAGTAAATACCTGAACCGATAGAACATCTACTGTTGGCAGAATTTCTCTTCAAATTCAATGTATTTTCTCATCTTTAACACAATTTTAAAGTGCTAACTTCAAATAAAGCAGGCAAATTCTTCAAGTAATTTGCCATTTAAGTAAGCCAATTTTTATAGGGCTAAACAAGGAATGAAGAATAAACTAAAGTGAACAGGAAGACAGACATGAGAAAAAACTGACAAGTTATTGCTGAACAAATTGATAGAATGCTCTAATACCACCTTGGCATCCTTGGTTCAGTTAAAGGCAAAAGATAAAAATATTTTTAAAAAGCTAACAGGTTTAGATGACCGCTGGTTTAGTATACTAATTCCCTTGGATTTGCTAAAATGTGTACATCTGTAGGTACACGGAGTCCAAGAAAAAGAGTGGGACTTAAAAATCAAGATTGGACAGTAATTAATTTTAAAAACAAAAGGCTGTCTACTACTCCAAATGAATATAAAATGTCAGAGACCTTATACACTAAGAACTGAAGCCTTGACCAGAGTTTCATTACTCTTGCCCTTGAGCTGCCTTTTCAAGGAAGTATACATTAACCAAATGGCGATTGAGGTGTTTGCTGTAATCCTTTTCCTTTCGAAAAGAACGATCACAGAAGATACAAACGAAATCTCCCTCAGCCACTTTGACAGCCAAGGCATCCTTTCCATCTTTCCCACTGGTCTCTTGTGGAACTGGCCGAGCACCGTTCAATCCAGAATCGTCACTGTCCTCTGACGTGTTGTCACTTAGGTCACTTCCATCATGACTGTGGATGCCTTCGTCTTCATCCATTTCCTGAGACTCATTTACTGCCACGGTGACAGGAGGTGAGGCCACAGCAGTTGTGGACACGGCTTCATGTTTTTCTAGCGGTAGAGCAGGAAGTGGTGGTGAAACTGGTTCTTCAACTGCCGAGTCTCTGCTGGGGAAATTCTCTGCTTTCTTCTCATCAGTGTCCATCTCCATTTCACAGAGCATAGCTTCAGCTTGATGTTTATCCTCTGAAGTTTCACCCTCTGGCATATTCAAGTTTTCTTCAGAGGATGAAGTGTTGGCAGATTCCTTGATAACAGCAGCAACACCAGCCAGACTCTTACCTGCCTCTTCTGCTTCCACTTTTTGAAGAGGGGCTTCTTCATTTCCTTCGCCTGCAGGGAACAAATTTTGGTCTTTCGATTCTTCCCCCTTTAAGCTTTCCTTTGGCAGGGGTGGTGATGGTGGGAAGAGATCCTGTGCACTGGCACTTTCTTTTAGAAGCTGCTTGTCTTTAACAGGCACTAAGCCAACCTCAATAAGGACTTGCTCCTTCCGTGCCATTTCACTCAGCATGCTGGACTTTTCCTTTCTATTATCTTTGCGAGGAGACCTTCTGGGGATCGGCTCCATGGGAGGAGGAGGCTCTGTCTCAACAGGCCCCTTCTGAACAACCTCGATCTCAGCATCCCCCACAGGGGGAGGCGGGGGAGGAGGCTCTACCTGAACAGATCCCACCTGAGCAGGCTCTGGGGGAGGAGGAGGAAGAGGAGGAGAAGGCTCCATCTCAACAGGGGTCACCTCAACAGGCTCCATGGGAGGAGATGGCTCCATGGGAGGAGATGGCTCCATGGGAACAGGCCCCTTCTGGACAACCTCGACCTCACCACACCCCACGGGAGGGGGAGGGGGAGGAGAAGGAGGCGGCAGCGGCTCCGTCTGAACACACCCCACCTGAGCAGACTCCATCTGAGTGGGCCGCCTCTGAGCAGGCTGGATGCTTTTCTTACATGATTTACTTCTCACAGTTTTCTTCTTTGTACTGTTTTTCACGCAAATGTTTTGCTTTTTATTCTCCTCTACTTTGCTGTCACCCTTTGGCACTTCCTGGCTATTTTTGGATTTGCTTTCTGCCTTCCTTTTCTTTTTTGTCACAGGTTCCTCATCATTAACAGGCTCTTGTAAGGGACGGGCTTCAGCTTCCACCTTCCTTTTGCTTTTCTTGCTTTTGCAGCTTTTTTCTGAACAGTTTCCCGGGGACGCATCCACTTCTTGACCTTCCATGGCCGATTTGCGCGTTCTGGTGGTCACTTGGCTTGAGGCATTACTACAAGGCTTTTTCTCTTTTGAAACATTATCTTTCTTCTCCGCTTTTACAGACCTCTCATTTTTCTTCCCAGTCACATCCCCTTTTCCTTTTGTCTGCTCTGTTTCTGGTTTCTCACTGGTGAGTTTGTTATCAGGCAAGTCAGCCTCTCGCTTCTTGGTTTTCTTTAGTTTCACCTTTGAGACATCCATGGTTTTATTAGGACAAGTAGGATGCTTAGATTTGAAATGATACTGCAGATTACACTTCTTGGAAGCTGCGTAGTCACATACAGGGCAGTTGAACTGCCGTGGATTAACATGTAGCTCCACGTGTTTTTTGAAGTTACTTCTGTCTGCTGTTTTGTAGTCACAGTGTGGGCAGTTAAGAGGTTTAGGCCCATTGTGAACCTGTCTTGCGTGGCGGGTTACTTCATGTTGATTAGAGGCCACATAACTGCACTGGTCACACTTAAATGGCTTCTCACCTGAAGGTAGACAAGAGATGTTACAGAAGGCACACATTAAGAAATGAATTCAAGATTTTTTCAAATATGTTCATCAAGAAGTGGAAATAGATATAGAGATATACATATATAAATAAACAAAACCACCAAAACTATTTCATGAAGACTTTATCATGCAATTTATATTTACCATATTTATTTGTATATCTTTGCTCTATCCTTTGATTCTCATACCAAATGGAAGAATAATTATCTCAATCATCTTTCAAAAATTCATTAACTAACGCTCTCAGTCACTAGTAAAGAACACAGATTCATCAAGAAGTACACAACAATTACTGGCAAACTAATCTGGGCTTTTTTTTTTTTTTTGGCTACCCCTTGGGGCTTAGGTTCTTAATGTTAATTCTAGGACAAGGGCACTCAAAGAGATAAGGTAATTTTAAAGTTTTTATCTTTAGTTAAACATATAATGGAATAGTACACAAAATTCCCATACATTCATTTAAGATAAACCTTGGAATTTCAAGTATTTTACACTCTCTGCCACACTCCCGGACCTTCCACGTGAAACTTTTAAAACAATGCCTTGGCCTCAGGGAGCAAAACATGTTTTCTTTCGATTTAACCCTTTGTCCTTTATGGCAAGAGCTGAGTCAAACTTTTCCAGTGCCAGAGCTGCTATTCGACAGAAAAAGTTTAACAAGCAACATCTTTTCTTAATTCTCTCCCACCTTCTTCTAGACTGGGCAAAGGAACTAGGTAAATGAAAAGGGGCATACAAATAGATATGGCATATTAAATAAGAACAAGAAGTCATAACCACAGGCACATACAAGACCAGAAGCCTCCCACCCACCCCCAAATTAAAGGCGTAAGATTTAACTCATTCTACCTGAATACATACCCATCTAGATCACAGTCTAGCAAATATTACCAAACGGTATCCAAACCCCACTGGTCCAATGGAATGCATAGCAGAAAAATGGAAATTGACATTTATGAAAATTCATCTCTCGAACATTCTCAAATTCACACCAAATCTTTTTTCATAAAGCAAAACTATTCAGATATTAATAAAACCACATAGATGCTAAGCTTTACCTGATTAAAAAGATGTGTGACGACAGATCACAAAAACTTGTTCAGTTTACGACTACGTTCCCATTGTCAGTGACCACATATTAGTCTACCAACAGATTTCTAAAACACGATGCATTACTCTCTACTTGGTCCTATCTTGTCCTTTCCATTAAATGACTTGAATGGAGACAAACATCTACTTAACATATATAGACACAGAATGGGGAAAAGAAATGTGACATAACTGTTAAGAACTTGTTCTACAATAAGAATACCTGGGGGGATCAAATATGGGGCTCTGCAACTTATCATGTCTTTAGCAAGGTACTGAAAACTCTCTAAGGCTCAATTTCCTCATTTGTAAAGTACTCTTTAAGTGTTGTAAGCTATAAATAATCCAATCCAGTTCGAGCACTTAGTATAGGACAGATGGCCAAATAGTCAAAACACATTGCCTGTAATTCATGACTTTTGGAATAAACTGGTCTAAGTTATAGAATGGCTAAACAAAAGGGAAGATTTCATGTGCTTATCTTGCCTTACTGTATAAATTCTGCCTTTGAGTATACAAAGAGTTGATGAATGGAGTTGATCCCTTTAGGAAAATATTTGAGCTCATAAAAGAATTATAATGAAAATGTCATTTTATGGATTTCCATGGTGGCTCAGTGGTAAAGAATCTGCCTGCCAATGCAGGAGACACAGGTTTGATCCCTGATCCAGGAAGATTCCACATGTTGAGAAGCAACTAAGCCTGTGTGCCACAAATACTGAGCCCGTGCCCTAGGGCCCAAGAGGCTCAACTACTGAGCCTATGTGCCACAACTACTGAAGCTTGTGCACGCGAGAACCTGTGCTCCCCAACAAGAGACACCACGACAGTGAGCCCCCCAAGAGAAGCCCCAGCTCACCGCAACTTGAGAAAAGCCTGCACAGCAATGAAGACCCAGCAGAGCCATAAATAAACAAATGTCATTTTATAAACCCTAATGAATGAGGGTATTTACACAGCCTGCATCAAGTAAGGTGTAAGCCTCCATGTGTGAAACAGTCAGGGAATGGGAGTTCCTAGGATTCTGTTTAAAACTATGATGACATCATTTAACCACTTCCTTCACTCCACCCCCATTTTTGCTTTATTGTCATTAAATCTTTATTGTATTGAAAAATCAATTCATCAAGTTCAGTTTATTAATACCTAGCTGAATGAACATTCTTTTGCCCTGTACCAACAGTTTTAACTTAATTCCCTTTTCCAGTTCTAGGAATATTTACTCATTTTTAATTTTACTTTTATGAATGTGTCATATGTCTATTTTATTCTTCCTAAAGTACAGATATAAGGCACATTCTTATCAAAAAGAGCCCAGGGAGAATATAAAGGGAATTTCTAATTAAACAGTAATAGGGGCATACTGGAGAAGGCAATGGCACCTCACTCCAGTACTCTTGCCTGGAAAATCCCATGGACGGAGGAGCCTGGAAGGCTGCAGTCCAGGGGGTTGCTGCAGGTCGGACACGACTGAGCGACTTGACTTTCACTTTTCACTTTCATGCATTGGAGAGGGAAATGGCAACCCACTCCAGTGTTCTTGCCTGGAGAATCCCAGGGATGGGGGAGCCTGGTGGGCTGCCGTCTATGGGGTCACACAGAGTCGGACACGACTGAAGCGACTTAGCAGCAGCAGCAGCAGCAGGGGCATACTACTCAGCAATAAACAAAAAGTTCTGGTAATGCAGCATGGAATGAATCTCAAAAACATTTTACAGAAGTAAAAAAAAATTAACAGAAATCAGAGTTATCAGTTGAGGGGAAATAGGGGAGTACTGATTGGAAAGAATAAAGAGGGAACTTTTCTAAGGGTAGTAGAAACATTTGGTGTCTTCACCTAGATGGCAGTCAAATAAGAGAAAACATATATAAAGTCACTGACCTGTAAACCTAAGATGTGTGCATTTTCAAGTGTGTAAATTAGACTTAATAAAATACTGTTTAAAAATTTTCAAAATGAACTCCTATGCTAGGAGAATGGGGGAACTATCCAGGGTGATACATACAAAAATATAGTGGCAAACATAAGTTCAATGTATCAGGATCTCTAAACTATTTAAGTGAGGATGGTTCAAAACCATCACTTGTAAACACAAATAAAACACAGAATAACAGCTGATTAGGTTAGTGTGTCTATATATTTCACCACACCATTACTCTGATCCCTTCTGACTTTGGCCTCAGAAGACCTACCTGAATGGAAGTGCTCCAAGGAAATAATCAATGTGGTTTTGTTTCATTAACTAATTTGTCATTTTAGCTAAAATGTACCAACTCAACGGAGCCTAATCTCTTCCAGAAATTAATCTAAGCACACACTTCTGTTCCCTAAAAGATGAACAGGGAAGTGAATGCCCAAGCTGACCTGTAAAGATCAGACTCCAGACCACAAAGAAAGCACCCAAGATGTTTACTCCATGCAACCCAGTTAGGAAGCCTACCTTCCCAATTTGACCACATTTAGCCTCAATGATTTGCAATATAGGATCCACTGGAAATAATTCAGCACACTCATACACAAAACAAACTAGCCATGTTTGTTTCCTGTTAGTGACTCACAAATTATTGGCATCCAATAAAAGACAGTGGCTTTGCTATCTCCATACTTTGTGTTTCTAATTTCATTATTCTGTAGCTTCTTGAGCCATTTGCTGAGCCATAATATTCTGTAAACACTGCTGATGACTAAAACTGAGAGTGTGAAAATATGAAGCCAAACCCTGGCTCTTCTAAATTGGAGGAATGACAAATTAACCTTAGATAAAACATTTATCTTCTCAAAACCAGTGTCCTAATCTATAAACTGGGATTTAAGTATTCTAGAGGTACTAAGATTTGAGATAACAAGCTTCAATTTTTCAGCACCCAGCATGCATACAATAAATAGTTAACCGCTACTCATTATTAACACTTTAAAAATATTTGCTATATTACAATGGGAACTAGTAAAAATCAACTTTAAAATATAGCAAAAGATAACAGTAATCAATGCAAAATCATTCAGGCAATCATTATTGTTTGGTGTAAAACAGAGATACAGATTTATACAGTGACAACAGTATCACTGATTCAATGAAAAACATACAAGTGTGTTGTCATTCTGATCCAGTGACACTAATATAAGGTCAACCAGATATTTCAAGTGAGACACAATTGAAGCATTTAGACTTAATTACCAGTGTACATGTTATACAAGGCACAGGGAAAAAGGAAAAACTAAAGATACCATGAGAAAGCTAAGTTAAGACAAATCCAGGAGAGAGGACATTCCACAGAAAAAATGGTTGTATTGCTTCAAGGCTTTAATGGGGACAATAACAGAACTTATTATCACAAGTGGAGAAGGAAATGGCAACCCACTCCAGTTTTCTTGCCTGGAGAATTCCATGGATGGAGGGGCCTGGTGAGCTGCGGTCTATAGGGTTGCATAGACAAGACAGTTATGAAAATGGAAATGATCTAAGTCATGGAAAACTCTTTTTTTAAAGGCTACAGCACAAATATTAGTAGGATATGATGGCCTATCCTCAACAAAGCATCCATGTTATCCACAGAAAGTGAAACCACGAAGCACCCAAAAGTAATACTAAAAACAGGTTTCTGGTTAAGTGACTCAACTCAGTAGTTAAGAAGATTGAGAAGGAGCATTCAAAGTATAAAACTTGACAAGCATGTAGGGTCAAGAAGGGCCAGTAAACATGCTGTGATCCCTCACAGCTGCTCAAATTAGAATTCATACTGTAATCGAGTCTTAATCACTGACCTAAAACAGAAATACCCAACAGAAATAAAATGCAAGCAACCGAGGTAACTTTAAGTTGTCTAGCAGTCACATTACAAAGGCTAAAAACAAAACAAAACAAAAAAACAAGTAACAATAATTTTACTTACTTAACCCACTATATTCAGCATCATGCCAAAATGTAATCAATATTTTAAAAAGATTATTTTATATGATTTTCTTCATACTGTTTAAACTCAGGTATGCACCTCAATTCAAACCAGCCACATTTCACTAGCTCAGTAACCACATATGGACAGTGGCTATCCAATTAGACACCACAAACTATTATCCTAAGGTAAGGGGAGTTGGGTCTATATACACTTCGGTACACAGCAAAATTTTAGCAGAATTCCCCCATAGGGCTATATATTCTAAATTTAGGAGAATATGCTGATCAGATGTGCTTGTTCACCAAGGGTCAGTGTGACTAAAACGAATTATCCACTCAAGACCACTATGCTAATATTGACCTAACTTTGCTGTCTATCTACGTTTTAAATAATGGGGACCAATTCTGGTTGGTGTTCTCGATAATTTCAGTCACTGGAAGGGATATAAATCTTCAACTTGCTATAGACCTATATTTTATCTATTATAAGTTAATAAATTGGAATCATGGTTATCTACCATTCTTTAAAGTTTGGCTCTTTATAAACCAGCCCTCAGAAGCCCTGTCAACTCCCAGAGAACAAATCCAAATTTCAGAAACTGAGCAGCTATAAGAAGGAATCCCTGGAACCTGGTAACCACACAGTATGAAACTTGGTGTTATGCTCTGTTGGAGGCTAAGGGAGGCAAGGGCAGCTGGGTGGGAGTATGAGAAAGCAGAGGCAGTTCAAAAAGGATTAACCAGCCTTGGCCTATGTTCAACTTTTATTACATCATGGAACTTAAGTTTTGACCTCATGCGAAGAGTTGACTCATTGGAAAAGACTCTGATGCTGGGAGGGATTGGGGGCAGGAGAAGGG
>NW_011495020.1:4443607-4457077 GCF_000754665.1 Bison bison bison
GATGGACAGGGAGGCCTGGGGTGCTGCGATTCATGGGGTCGCAAAGAGTCGGACACGACTGAGCGACTGAACTGAACTGAACTGAACTGAAGGACCCTCCGCCCGGACAAAGTACACACATACATCTACATTCAGTTTTAGACATTCCACCTATGGACTCCCTGGTTAGAAATCTCCATTTAATACAGCTCTACCCTAGCAGACCACTAATTTTTAATTCTGATTTCAGAATTATGCTATAAATAAACATTTAGGATCCAGTTCCTAGTCTAGAAGAACTTTCTTATAATGGCAGTTTACTAAAAACAATAGATGGAAGATTGGGACTGACATATATATATGAATTACTATGAGAAAACAGATAACTAATGAGGACCTACTGTTTATAGCACAGGGAACTCTATTCAATGATCTGTGGTGACCTAGATGGGAAAGAAGTCTAAAAAGAATGGATATGTATACTATATAACTGATTCACTTTGCCGTACAGTGGAAACTAACACAACATTGTAAAGCACTACAATAAAAAAAACTTTTTTTTAAGTTCCCATTTCTTACCAACCTGAATGAGTACGCATATGTCTGGTTAAATGAGTCTTCTGAGAACTTGAGTAAGGACAAAGTTCACATTTATACGGACGTTCACCTACAAAAATATAATGATTAGTGTTCAAATATGATAAAATAATGCAAATACCGTTCTCAACCATATACATATCATGCAGTACTGAGGATTTTTTTCTCCTGTTCCTGGCAAAATGATCAATTTTTATCATGTATTAGAAAGATCATTTAAAATACACATAACTACATTATATCAGCTTTGCTAATAAAAAGTATCATTGGCTTTCTGAATTCTCACAGCCCTTTTAATTTTCACAGTAATGCTACATGTTATTACATTAAATATTAAGAACTGAAAAACTATCTTGGAGCGGGTTATCAGCAACATCTTAAAAATAGAATTATCCTTAAAAAAATTCACTACATTGTAAATCAACTATATTTCAATGATATTCTTTTAAAAATCTACCCAAATTTTCTGATGCTATGACTTGGGTAATTTTTTTGGTCTTTATAAATGATAAAACTACTATTTGAAATTGTTAGCTTTAAGCAATAACATTTTTGAGTGAGGAAGCTATTGTTTCAAGCTAAAATTTTCAAGTGGTAGCCAGAACTTTTATAAAATAAGTCAGTGTTAAAGCAAATTATAATCATTAAGCGACAGGGACTGAGAGTAACTGAAGATGACAGGCCAGTAATTTACTAAAGAATTAAAAGACTCAAAGGCAGGAAATATGTATTCTTTGTACACACATTATCAACCACAAAACATGTATCTTTTAAAAAGCTTGATAGGGACTTTCCTGTTTAGGACTCTACACCTCCAATGCAGAGGGCACAGTTTGGATCCCTGGATGGGGAACAAAGATCCTACATGCCATGGGGTGCAGCTGGAAAAGTTAAAAAATAAATAAAAATAAAAGCAGCTGTCTCTCAGGACACAATGGAACATTACATTAAAAAAAAAAAAGGCTTGATAATTTGTTTTCACCTGTTCTTTGGCCACAAGATAATAATTATGACTCTGGAGAAGCTTCTTTTTCTGTAAAAGTATCTTTGAAAGTGAAAGTGAAGTCGCTCAGTCGTGTCCGACTCTTTGCGACCCTGTGGACTCTGGCCTACCAGGCTTCCTCCGTCCACGGGATTCTCCAGGCAAGAATACTGGAGTGGGTTGCCATTTCCTTCTCCAGGGGATCTTCCCAACCCAGGGATCGAACCCGGGTCTCCAGCATTGGAGGCCGACGCTTTAACCTCTGAGCCACAATTTAAATCAAGAAAATATATGCAGAGCATTTAATGCAGTGCCTAACACACAAAGCCCTCAATAAACGTCAGTTATTATTTTGTAAGTTACAGTAATAGATGTGTCTAAAAAAATGGGATAAGGAAAAGACAAGTACAAAAAAATAGAAAGCACTGATGAGTGTTAAATGTATTTTTAATAACTATTCAGTTGTTATTAGCCAGTAGCTATAGATTAGTTGTAAATACATCATAGCAACAAAATGCATACTTTGACATGGAAGAATTTTAAGACAGCTTATAAAATGTTGGATATATTTCTGTAAAGAAAACATATAAATGGCCAATAAAGACATGAAAAGATGCACAATATCATCAGCCATTAGAAAAATTCAGATCAAAACCACAGACATGAAGACATCACACCCAAAGGATGGCTACAATCAAAATGACAGATGTTAAAATATATTTGTTAGGAGAATTATTTGTGGAGAATTCAGAACTTCAGTACAGTATGGGTGGGACTGTAAAACAGTGCAGCCACTTTGGAAAACAATTTGTCAGTTACTCAAATGATTACACATAATTACCATATAGTCTAGTGATTTCATTCCTAGATGTATACTTAACCAAGAGGAATAAAAATATTACATCTACACAAAAACATATACATATTCATAACAGCATTATTCATAACAGCCCAAACTTGGAAATAACCCAAATATTCATTAACTGATGAATGGATGAATAAAATATTACTTATCCATACAACAGAGTATTATTTGGCAATAAAAGGAAAACAAGTACTGTACATATGACATGAATAAACCTTGAAAATATACTAAGTAAAAGAAGGTAGCTACCAAAGATCACACATGATTCCATTTATATTAAATACTCAGAATAGTTCAATCCACAGTGATTTGTATGGTTTATCAATTGTATATTAGTAAAGCTGTTATCAAAAAAAGTGAACGGAAGAAAAATTTAATACCCTTTCAGATTTACATGAAGGATCAACTAAGGATAATTTACTTTTAAAATTCTTCATAACAAATAGATTGCTTCAATCTCTGTAACTCATCAAACCAGACACAAATACTCTAGAAATGCTAGTAATTTTTCAGGCATACATAAGGCAAAAATATAATCTTTTAAAGTAGAATTTGTGTAATTCAATAAAAATTAATTTTTTAAAAAGTAGAAACTGTGAACTAGCTAAATATCAAACCCACAAAGTGAAAAATCTTTTGAGTTAAGATTCAAATAAAAACCCTCAGCCGCTTACCATGATAATTACCTATAAAAAAGAGATTCAGAACTTTGAATCTTAGCTGCATGTGACCCTGGGAACATCACTTCAGGCCTTTGGTAAATAAACACCCTGCTTCCTCAGCAAATTTTTCTGAAGATTAGCAGAGTAAAAGCACCTAACCCTTAGCACTCAGTAAAGGAACTTAAGAGACCCACTAAGTGAACCTGAAAAGGTTCCCTAAGTGAGAAGTAAGAAACAAGTGATTCCTGTGGATCATTTCTATATTTCTGCTCATTAGCACTAGATAAATTAATTTTTCCATAAATACAATTTTCATGCATGCATTTAAAACCAGAGGTACTCTCAGAATTTACATAATCAAAACAGTATCCTTCTATTTATACACCAACAAATTATTTTGAAATTTTTTTTTTTAAACACCACAAATAAACATAATGGGGTGTGGTGGGGAAGGAAGCTTTTTAAAAGTATTAAGACACACTAAGTTTAACACTAAAAATGCAAAATGAGATATGTGTACCTATGGAAGTCATGATATTATTGTGGAAATATCAACCTTACCTTAAGGTGAGGGAAAGTTATTCAATAGATAATGAAATATATAAAATACAGCCATTAAAATTAGTCACCATTTCATGATATGCAACAATGTTAAATCACTATGTTGTATACCTCAAACTAATACGGTATGCTAATTGTAACTCAATAAAAATAAAATTTCGAAACATTAAAAAAATTAGGCACCTAGACTATAATTAAATGACAAAAAACCACTGTAACAAAAAATGTTTGAACTCCTCTGGTGGTCCAGTGGTTAAGAAGCCACCTGTCAATGCAGGGCACACAGGTCTGATCCCTGGTCTGGAAGATCCCACATATCACGAGGCAATTAAGCCCCCGTACCACAACTACTGAAGCCCATGAGCCAAGAGCCCATGCTCTGCCAGCAGAGAAGCCACTACAATGAGAAATCTGCAACTAGAGAGTAGCCCCTAAAGTTCTAGCACAGCAAGGAGAACCCAATGCAGCCAGAAATAAATTAAATAATTTTTTTTTAAGTTTCAAAAAATTCACATAAAAAATTGGAAATTTATACTGAAAGTAAAATTTTTCCAGATCTCTGCATCTTTCTCGTTTTTTATGTTCTTAAATCAGCTAACTTAGATTTATCATTGGAAACATTTTTAGATTTGGGGGAAATTTTTAAAATTTTTAAGTGACTCAACAATTTTGAAAGTGTTAAAATATAACTGACACTAATAAAATCAAAATTCAGTACAACAAAGACACTGGTAATATTCTTTATGATGACTTGTATGGTGGTTAGGTTAAGTGCTAAATCACTTCAGTTGAGTCTGACTCTAGTCTACCAGGCTCCCTCTGTCCATAGGATTCTCCAGGCAAGAATGTTGGAGCTGGTTACCATGCCCTCCTCCAGGGGATCTTCCCAACCCAGGGATCGAACCTGGGTCTCTTACGTCTCCTGTGCCGGCAGGTGGGTTCTTTACCACTAGCACCACCTGGGAAGCCTGGTTATGAGTACAGACTTGTAAATATTCACCATTGCCAATAATACCTTTTTAAAAAAATTCATAAATGTGTACACGTAAAACTCATGCATTTTACCAGGTCAGTTACTACCTGAAAGCTCTACAGATTAAGGCCAATCCTAAATTAGGCCCCAAGGTTTCACAAAATTATTAAAAGAACATGAAGTATTTATGGCAGAAGTATATTTGGTATTTGTTGGTGAGGTTAGTTTAGTCTAATAGTTTGTTTAATTAAAACAGTTAAGTGATTAATGGTGTAGGATTCCCAAGAAACTCTCCTTTCCTATGCCATGTAATTTTGAAATGTTTGTACTTTTTTTTTAATTTTTGAAACAAGATGGTTTTAAAGCCTGGAGACAATTAATTACAGGTTAAAACAAATTCCAAGGAGACTGCAAAGTATTTTACTTGACCAGATTTTAAATTACACAGAAGCCATCTGTTGGAGCTTAGAAATCTTGCTGCAAATGTGTTTCTTGTAATGGAATTTTATCTGCAAGCTGTCTTGTTAATGCCTACCACTTCAACATCAATTCCTCTCCTCACTAGGACTCACTTTTAGCACGGGGTTCAGTCCTACAGAGTGACAACTACTGCAAATGCGATCTGATGCGAACAGCATTCCACAGCCCTTTTCTCTGCTGATGGGAGGAGCAGAGTACTAGGTTACCTTATCTATGTTGTTCAGACCAGTAATCAGTCCTCAAAGGTACCAAATCACACCAAGAAAATGTAATGCAATTATCAATAGTTACAAACAATGCTTTTAAAAAATAAGACCCCTTAATTACACAGATTTGAAAGTCAATTTAAAAGTGATTAAGGGGTGTAGGGGAGAAATGCCAGCAACCACTGAGAAGGGCTTCCTTTTGAGGTGAAGATGTGCTGAAATTGATTGTGGTGCTGGCTGCATAATTCTGTGAACATACTAAAGCCAATGCATTTTAACAGTAAATGGATGAACTGTGTTGAAGTGGAGTATATCTCAATAAAGCTGTTATTTGATGTACAAGTTGATATATGAGGTATGATTGCCAAATGTGATAAAATGATGATTTTAACTGTTGCGTATAGGTGATGGGTACCTGTGGGTGCAGTGAGGCATTCTCTTTACTTCTGAGATGTTTAAAATTTTTCACATTTTCCATTTTGGGGGGTACAGTACACTTAATAAATGAGAAAGGTACTCTTACCTGTATGAGTTCGAACATGCTGAACATAATTGTTTTTTCTGTCTGAAAAATAGTTGCATTTTCCACATGTGTAAACTTTCCTTGGAAAATGGTTTCTCAGGTGTTTCCTCCAGTGATATTCACTCACTGTGGTGTACGTGCATATGATACACTTGTAGACTCGCTCATTGTCCCCGGCTCGGGTGTGATGTTTCAGGTGAGCAGTATAGTGATCATAGCGATTGGTATTGTAGCCACAGCGGTCACAGCGGATGGGGCCCTTGGAGAAATCGCCCTCTTCCCCAGTAGAAGAGCCGGATTCCCTGGCTTTTGCTTGCTTCTCGGCACTTTCCTCCACAAAAAATTTCTTGGCGCTGTGAACTCGGATGTGATGCACAAACTGCTCTTCAGATTCTGCTTCATACTGGCATGGTTTACAGCGGAAGGGTTTGGTCTTCAAGTTCTTGCACTTGTCCTCTGCTACGGGTGTTTCCTGAGGAACGTCTTTATTTGAGCTGTACGTTTCTGAGGCAGCTGCTACCTCAAACACAGGCCGTGGCTGCACAACATTGAGTTCCAAACTTTCCAGTTCCATGTTCTCCAGCCCACTGGGTTCGCCTTTCACTTCAGGAGACTCCTCAAGTCCTTCTCCATCACTATCTGAGAAGTTGCTATCCCCAACAGGCATCAATTCTGCCATCTGCCTTTCTTCGCCAACCAGGTAATCACAGCAGCTGCCATTTACTTCCCCAGTTAAGGCCACGTTTGCCAACATGATGAGCTGAGGCGCAGCCAGTTCAGCTCGAGAGAGATCAGGCAAGTCATACATGTCGTTTGGCAAGGCCATGCCCATGGTGCCACTGCCGGTGAACAGCCCTCCTCCTCCGGAAGACTGCCCCATTACCTGGGTGGCCATTATCTGTGCTCTGCATTCAAAACAAAACACACAAAAGCACCAGTTTAAGCACAACTTTTACTGGTCTAAAACAAAACATCACTGTACTTCTTTGTAACTTAAAAAAATACATTTCCCCATATAATCTTTAAACCCAATCAGCTTCATTAACTATTGAAAATAAGTCTTTAAAATAGCTTTGTAATTCCAAATTCTCTTTATTGCAGTCATCAAAAAAATTTCTATGACCCCTATAGGAAATTCTATCAAGTGTTTGACACATGGCATGTCTTCCCTCAAGCACTTTTACTTTCTGGTGGAAAAATTAAGTAACCTTCATTTTTAGAGCTACTTAAAATTATATTTTAAATTCTATACATGAATAGTAAACTGCTGTCCTCTTAACTCCCGCTTCAACAGTTTACTGGTCTAAATCAGAAAGGGGAAAAAGATCCAAAAGCCAACTGTGCACAGATTAAAGTATGGTCTGCAAAGTAGAAGCCTGTAATAATTGCTCCGAGAATTAAATCTCATATGAACTCAACTATCTTCAAAAGAATAAATTACCATTGGCCCTTGAACAACAAGGGGCTAGGAGCACTAACTCCCTGGTGTAATCTAAAATCGGAGTGAAACTTCTGACTTCACAAAAACTTAACTACCAATGGCCTAATGTTGACCAGAAGCCTACTGATGACAGTTAACACTTACTTGGTATGTTATATATATTACATACTGTATTATTACAATATAGTAAGCTAGAGAAAAGAAGACGTTAATAAAATCAGGAGGGCCAGGCCAGGCGGGGCTGAGCAAGAACAGGAGACCCAACCCCGACACCCATGATCGTGATCTTCCAGGTGATACTTGAGACTCTCTGCACCTTCATTTATGGAGCACCTTCCAAGGCCAGGCCTTGGGATGCAGCCCCACAATGATCAGCTCAGTCTCTGCCTTTGTAGGCTAACAGTCTAGTGGCTATACATCATCCTGGTAAGCCCGAACTCACCAAAATTGTGACAAAGGAGCTGGCAAGAACAGGGAGCTAGTCTTGAGGTTCTGGGAGTACTGAATCCTGCTTATCTATGAAATGCAGTTAACACCTCAGCAGGACCTATTTCCCCAAATACAGGATGACCCTTCTGTTATTTACATATGTAAAAAATTGAGACTTGAGAAAAAAAGGCTCTCAAAGGTGCCACTGATGGCTAGTTAATAAACCCTACAGCGACTGCCAACCAGTCCATCCTAAAGGAGATCAGTCCTGGGTGTTCATTGGAAGGACTGGTGCTGAAGCTGAAACTCCAATACTTTGGCCACCTCATGCGAAGAGTTGACTCATTTGCTGGGAGGGATTGGGGGGCAGGAGGAAAAGGGGACAACAGAGGATGAGATGGCTGGATGGCATCACCGACTCAATGGACATGAGTTTGGATAAACTCTGAGAGTTGGTGATGGACAGGGAGGCCTGGCGTGCTGTGATTCATGGGGTCGCAAAGAGTAGGACACAACTGAGCGACTGAACTGAACAGTGACTGTCAATCCATTTCAGATACTTGTGGCAGCAAACAAAGCCGTTCACCTCTCCAAAATGGGAAAAATGAAAACAAGAACTTTACCTACTGAAATTATTTTCAATCTTTCCCCAAATAACAGTATTTCACAGGCCTTGAAAAATTTTGGTATCACAGCAAATGACACTTCAATTCTAACTGCTTTTATTGAAGAGGGAGAAAAACATATAAACCAGGAAGATGTAATATCCCAGATAGAAAGTCATCAAGTTTCTCTAAAAAATCTCCTTGAAATAACAAATATTACAGAAATAAAAGATACTTTCTTGGGATATTATTGAATGTTATCACTTGCAGAATGTCAACAAAAGATGTTTTGTGAGATGACAAGAAAGAGTAAAAATTTTCCAGCATCAAAAAAAGGGAAATTGTAAGAAAAAATATATTTATAGTAATGTATTCACTGATATCATAAGTTTATGCACACGTATGTAAGGTACCCATATTGTCTTATACAATTAAAAATGTTGTTGTTAAACATTACTAATGCTAGACATCAAAAATAAAAACAGTATGAAATTCATATGTATTTATGGATATAACATTTATACACTGATAACAAAGAAGCAACAATATGACTGCTTTATGATAACTTAATGTGATCAATATGATTGCATCCTGATAGTCTAACACGTGCAAATGAATGAATCTTTATAAAAATGTTATAGCATACATTACTACAGTCATATTCGTTCCACAGTATTGGAAATGTCACATTAGAAAAAAACTACTTACCTGTAACAACAGGCTGATACAGTTTTGCCAACTAGGAGAAAGGCATACTATGTGGTAGTGTAATTTTTTGAAAGCACAGTTAAAAAAACAGCAGGAAAACAGATAGTTAATTTTATATTGAATATCAATCATGTTATATTAATGTAAGGGTAGGCTATCCACTTCAATACGAGTCTTGCACACTGTCCTACGGAATGAACACTTAGGTGATAAAGATGATGACATAGTAACATCTCAGGACTCTTGCCATAAAGTTACTAGATTTTTCATAAGACACACACAACTGATAAGTTTATTAACTGTACAACATGATGTTTATTTTCTGTTCATTAAGTGGAAGTGGAGCATCACAAAGGTTTTCAACCTATTAGTCTTCATTCACACTGAGCAGTCTGAGAGGAGGAAGGGTTGGTTTCGCTAAGGAGTGAAAGAGGTGAAGGAGGAAGTGGAGAAGGCAGGACAGTCAGACTCATGCAGCTTGATGGAAATGCATCCCAAATTTTGTTTGACTTTTTTCCTTTTTCATTTCTCCCAAAATGTTCCTATATGGTATCAATCTTTACATGGTATGCTTTAGTTTCACTGTATCATAGAATGCTCCATGTTGTAAAAATGCACTCATCTCCATCAAATTATCTTAATTCCTCTGATTTGAATTTCTCCAAGACCCCTGTCTTAAAACTCTTCATCCTACTTTTTTTTTTTTTGCTGTGAGATCCAGAATCTCATTCATATTTCCTTGATTGGCTCTGTTGTAAATCCTGTGAAGTCTTGCACAACATCTGGACAGTTTTCTCTAACAGGAATTTACTATCTGGTGCTTGATGGTTTCACAGCTTTTCCTATAAAAACAGCATCTTCAATGGTGTAATCCTTTCAGACTTTCATGATGTTCTATCAGGGTTCTCCTCCCACAGGATTGACAACCTTTCCCATCTTTTTCATAGAGTATCATGTCTAATGAGCTTAAAGACTCCCTGATCCAGAGGCAGAATTAGAGACAATTCTTTCTTAGGGAAAGTAGACCACTTTCCCTAAGGGCGTTAGCCAAAGTCCAATTCTTCTGCATGAATTCATCCTGTGTGGAATATTTTAGAAATTTAAATACAAGTTGAAGAAATGGGGAGATGCGATCAGAGACATATTTTCTGTATTTCACTGACTCAGTTCTTTGAGCAAAAGCAGCTAAACGTGCCCAAGCAAAATTTGAACCTGAAAACGGCAGTTCCTATGATGGGAAGTAGACTCGTAGGCAGCTTGAGGGTGGAGTAAAAAGAACAGACTCACTTTGCTGATTGTTCATTATGTATTTTCACTGGATGAGTAAAATCCTAGTTTTAACAGAGGTGGCTCTCTATTTTGTGTGGAGGGGATACAACTCTGATCTAGGCGTAAGTAAGGACCACAAAAGCCATTTCTTTGGAATTAAAACTTCAGAGAAGAAGAAACGTTGCCAGTGGACAATGAAAACAAAAGGTGGGTCATTATTTAAAAACCTAAAAGAAAGTTAAGAGGGAAGACATGAGAAATTTAAAGGTGGTGGGTCACTGGGCTACAAGACAATGTTTCTGCTCCTTGTCTAGACGGATAGAATTCATAGACATCCAGCTTCCTGGAGCAGTTGGCACCATTATTGAATGTATCCAGAGAACCAAGAGGAGACGGAGAGATGGCAACAATTCTATGATTTAGATTCAGGACTTAGAGAATCCATAGTAGTGTTATTCAAAATAAGTTGATTTCCTGTGTTCCCTGATAAATAAGTCACAAGTTTTCTAGGGCCTGCTAACACTGGTGGGAAATGTTGCATACATTCAAGTCTTGTGTCAGAAATCTACACTTTTCTGAATCAGTTCCCATAATCATTGGTGGCAGCTTAGCCCTGTTCAGTCAAGTGGGGTTGGGCGTAGTTGAACACGTCTCTTTAGGACTGGTCTCAAGCCATAGAAATTGATGGAAAACATTCAATTTCTTCTTTGTGGGTTGTTCTCTCATCCTTCTGACCTCTGCTTTCCCAGATATTAGAGTATTATAGTGGCTGCCACATAGCTAAATTGTTGTGTAATCATTGGAGGCAGCTCCTCATCCCATGTTCATTCCTTATGTGCTTTTTTTTTAAATCTCTAAGAAAGGGTATGGACACAAGCTCACTGTTTGCAAATAACCTATAAAATTATGTGTCTGTTGAGTTATATATACAATGAAAATGCAACTGAATAAATTTAAAAGACGAGTATAAAATAAATGTGATCAATGCAATTATGAAAAAAAAAAAAGAAAGTAGACCACTTCAGAATAATTAATGTTGAATTTGTGCGGTTCTGGGTGGCCAGGAGCACTGTTCAAAGCAACACTACTTTAAAGAGCACTCCAGTATTCTTGCCTGGGAAATCTCATGTAGCTGGCAGGCTACAGTCCACAGGGTCACAAAAGAGTAGGACACAACTTAGTGACAACTACAGCCCCTGCTCTCTACAACTAGAGAAAAGCCCGCACAGCAACAAAGACCCAGCACAGCCAAAAATATATAAGTAAACAATTTTTAAGTGAATTTTCAATTTGATATAAAAAGGTATTTCCCAAAACATGCAAGGTTTTCAGGCCTGCTGGTGTAGCTGCAGTAATGATGTCACAAATACCCTTTTTCTTTAATTTAAAAAAATTAGTATGGATTCATTTATTTTGAGATGGTGGGCAACCTCAAGTGCAGACATCAATCTACACCAGTACACATCAAGCAATTCAACTTTTTCTTGTAACAACTTTGCTTCTGGGGAGCACTTCCAGTATCACAAGTGGTACTATGTATGGGTCCATGATGTTATGGTATTGCACTAAACAGGATGAAAAATACGCTAGAACTGCAAGTGGTGACTTTTTACTGAAAACACAATTTACTGGACAGAGGGCTGATTAGCCTCACCTAGCATTTTCAGCAGACACTTGCAACACTCGAGCTCAACAAAATTAAAAAGAGGTGGCCACAAAATTATTACATTAGTACTGTATGTACTAGTTACTTTTACACAATTATGATTTAATAATGAATCTCAATTTACATTTCGATGAATGGCACTAGTGCAGTGGCTTATGCGGTTGAGTGCAAGTCTTGATAAATTTCAACCTTCTATTAGATTTATCAGTAGTAAATAATAGACTAGTATTTACATATATTTTACATATTCATAACATGTTTCCCCTAATTTTTTGATATTACTAGGCTGCATGGTTGGTTTGTTAATTTTTTCAAAATACTGCAAAGCTCAAAAACTTTACAATTTATTCCTTGGGAAAAAAAAATCCAAGTGGACCCCCACAATTCAAACATGTATTGTTCAAGGATCAACTACATTGTGAAAAAGTACTACTTTTTTGATTATTTGACCTGTTACAAAGTAAAAACAAACAAAAAAAAGTAAGTAATCACCTTTTCTCCTGTGAGAAGAGATGTTTGGTGTATTTAAGACTTCACAAATCAAAAAAGAAAAAAGACTTCACAAATCAAAGTAAAGAAACTTTCAAATTCCCATATAAAACAAGACAACTCATTTTCACTATCAGCAACTTTCTTGCACTGTGCTTGACTTGGCCCACTTGCACAGCGGAGCCATTACAAGATCACCTTGAAACCTTGGGGTTTTCATACACCATCTTCACACTTTAGTTTCCAATCTAAAAGGTGTTATTCACGAATCAGGTGTTCTCTTACAAATCAGAAAAAGCAAAACAGATGGCAAAGACTGAAGAAAAAAAAAAGAATGCTAAACCCAAAATACAAACAGTAATCCGTTTCACCCAAGTGCATAAACAAACTCGTTGAGTCATAGGTACCAAAGAAAGTCGGAATCAAATGCCATCACACAAAGCAAAGGCTGTCCAAAGCCTTAACGAAACGCCCAGGCGACTCATAATTCCTAATTCTCCCCAAACCCTAACTACCATCCCCACAGGCATTTCCACGTTGCTCAGGAAGGCCGTCCGCGCACAGCCCGAAAGCCCAACGTGCCACTCGGATCCTACGTGCTGCCTTCACCAGCGCCGGCCTCGGCCGCGGCATTCCTGACTGAAATAGGCATTCGGCCATTTTCTCAAAATACGTACCAAACACAAAGCAGCTCTTCGCAAATTCCGGCGCCCTCGCTTCCCCTCGCCTCGGCCCGCTCACTGCACCATCGACACACCAAGTCGTCCTGAAGCGTCTCCTGGGCTCCCCACCACTGAAGACGGCGAAACAGGCAAACTCGGGGCGCCGTTGGGCCAGACCGAGTCTTCCCAGTCCAGGCTGCCCCCTCCCGGCCCGCGCGCCCCAGTCCGGGAAGAGTGAGGAAAGTTGCCGCGTCGTCGTCGTCTCCGCTCCTCGCCCGCCCAGGGCTCGCCCTCCGCAGGGGGCCGGGAGCCTCCGCGGGCGCCCTCCCGAGGCGCCGGGCCCCGAGGGCCAGAGGGGGCCCCCTGCGCCCCG
>NW_011495020.1:4457600-4481305 GCF_000754665.1 Bison bison bison
CTGCAAATCAGCCCTGGACAGCGCCTCGCTCCGCGTCCTTCCGCGCCCTCCCCTTTCCGCGGCCACGGCCGCCCGGCCGGCCCGCCGCCCCCACCCAACCGTGTCTCAGATCGCGCCGCGCTTACCGGCCTTTCTGGGCGAGGAGGGGCGACGACCCGCGTCGCCGCTCCTTCACGGACTACTTTTCTTTGTTGCAGGAGTTTCGGGGGAGGGGAGGGTGACGGTGGAAAAGTTGGACGCTGGGCTCGTCGAGGCCCGCGAAGACCCAGTGGGGCTGCACAGAGTGTTCAGGCCGCTGGCTCTCGCCCTGCGGTCCGGGCCGCCGCCGCCACCCACAGCGGGCTCTGGGGCCCCAGGCCTCGGCGGCGCTTACTCCGCTCCTGCGCCCTGAGCTCTCGGGAGCCGCACATTCCAACACAGGAGGCTGCGCCGCGCACCCGACCCGCGCCGCCGCCGCCACTCCCGGGACACGCCCCCTCACCGCCCGCGCGCGCCCGCCGGACACGCCCCCTCTGCTGCTCAGAAGCTTAGCCGCCTGGCGCGCCCCGCCCCTGGGCGAAGCAAGCTGTGAGCCCCGGCTGCGCTGAGGGCGCGCCCAGGGTTAACCGCGCCTGGTTCTCCCAGTCTCTCACTTGAGCTCCTAGGTAAAAAAAAGACCCGAGCTCCTCTTCATTTGTTGATTTCCTTCATAAACTAACAACAGAAAGTTATCTCCCAGCTCTGGAGCGCTGTTAAAAACAAGTCTACAGACTTTGACCCTTCACTTTAGGAGCATTGTCAACCGCCCTTTCAAGTCTAAAACGCTCTAAATTACCTTTCAGAATTTCTTGAAGACTCCACCCATAGCCACCCTTAACCAAGTAAGCTTCGTATTAAGCTTCTTGGGGGGGCGGGGGGGATTACATAAAAAACAAAATCCTCGATCTGTGAGTGAGTTGTAAGAAGAAAATGTTTCTGAAAGATTCATGGACTTAAATTGTGAGAATGAGGACAGTGGGGACAAATCCCTAGACGTGGAAAGTAAGCACGTCATTGCTGAACCTTCAAAGTAGTATTTCAGTATAGCATTAGAGAGGGTAGAGAAGGTGCTAAGGATGGGGAGGCTGCTTAGTAAGCAAGTTTTGGAGAGTAACTTGCTTCCACTTTTTTAAACTAGGGTAGCCATGCATGGTGGGCTGCCGTCTATGGGGTCGCACAGAATCGGACACGACTGAAGCGACTTAGCAGCAGCAGCAGCAGCCATGCATGATACCTGACACAGCAATATGCTAGAGAGAGAGAATAGTTTCTACACCCGCTTCTTTTTTGTTTTCACCAGAAATACCTTATTAGTTTGCCTTGAAACCTAGTGGCCCTCTTTAAGCCCCTTAGTATGGAATTCAAGGCCCTGGTTAACCGATCTAAATAAGTTGGACAATCACTAGTATTACAATAAAGAGAGCAGCAAGTGCTACGAAGCTTCAGAGTTGTTATTCTGTCGCTAAGTCCTATATGTTTCTTTGCAACCCCATGGACTGTAGCACACCAGGCTCCTCTGTCCTCCACTATCTCCCAGAGTTTGCTCAAATTCCTGTTCACTGAGTAAGTAACGCCATCTAACCATCTTATCCTCTGCCAACCCTTCTCTTTTTGCCTTCAGTCTTTCCCAGGATCACGTTTTTTTCCAATGAGTTGGCTCTTCACATCAGGTGGCCAAAGTATTGGAGCTTCAACCTCAGCAACAGTCCATTCTGAATATTCAGGGTTGATCTCCTTTAGGCTTGACTGGTTTGATCCCCTTGCAGTCTAAGGGACTCTCAAGAGTCTTCTCTAGGACTGCAATTCAAAAGCATCAGTTCTTCAGTGCTCGGCCTTCTTCATGGTCCAACTCTCACATCCATACATGACTACTGGAAAAATCATAGTCTGGACTATATGGA
Source organism: Bison bison bison (assembly GCF_000754665.1). Classification (NCBI taxonomy): domain Eukaryota; kingdom Metazoa; phylum Chordata; class Mammalia; order Artiodactyla; family Bovidae; genus Bison; species Bison bison. Next base: position 4,459,520 of record NW_011495020.1, read on the forward strand.
CTTTTGTTGGCAAAGTGATGTCTCTGCTTTTTAATATGCTGTCTGTGTGTGTGCTTAGTCACTCAGTCGTGTCCAGTTCTTTGCAAACCCATGAACTGTAGCCCACCAGGCTCCTCTGTCTATCAGATTCTCCAGGCAAGAATACTGAAGTTGGGTTGTCATTCACGTCTCCAGAGAATCTTTCTGACCCAGGGATCGAACCTGGGTCTCCTGAATTGCAAAAGCAGATTCTTTACTGTATAAGCTACAGGGAAGTTCATGTCTAGGTTTGTCATAGCTTTCCTTCTAAGAAGCAAGCATCTTTTAATTTCATGGCTGCAAAATCACCATCCACAGTGATTTTGGAGCCCAAGAAAACAAAGTCGGTGACTACTTCCACTTTTCCCCCCTCTATTTACCATGAAGTGTGGGACCAGATGCCATGATCTTAGTTTTTTGAATGTTGAGTTTCGAGTCAGCTTTTTCACTCTCCTCTTTTATCCTCATGAAGAGATTTTTTTAGTTCCTCTCCACTTTCTGCCGTCAGAGTGGCATCGTCTGCATATCTGAAGTTATTGATATTTCTCCCGACAATCTTGATTCCAGCTTGCGAGTCATTCAGGCCAGCATTTCACATGATGTACTCTGTATATAAGTTAAATAAGCAAGGTGACAATATACAGCCTTGTTGTACTCCTTTCCCAATTTGGAACCAGTCAGTTGTTCTAGTCCAATTCTAACTGTTGGTTCTTGACTCACATTCAGGTTTCTCAGGAGATAGGTAAGGTGGTCTGGTACTCCCATGTCTTTAAGAGTTTTCCACAGTTTGTTGTTATCCACACAGTCAAGAATATCTAGAACTTCTCACGGTAGGTGATTATACAGTTGGGTTTTGGAGAATTAAAATTTCAACAAGTGGAAGATAATGGAAGGAACATTATACATGGTGAAAACAGCACACCTCAAAACCTATGTATTGAGGCTTCCTAAGTCTTTCTAGAGCTCCCTCAATTCCTTCTCTTTCAAGTCCCTTCACTGGTCTAGTTTATGAGAAAGCCTCCAGACTCTTTTCTCTCCTGGTCTACTCCTCATAGACCTGTTTCCCTAAATCTGGATGGTGTGTTATTATTTTTGCAGTGTCAGATGTAAGATGGCATGAAAGCTCTAATGTGATTATCAAAGGTTTTGATTTTTAATATTAAATGCAAGCCCTGTCTATAAATCAAATTTAAGAAGTATTCATTTTCATCAACTCAAACAGAAAAAAGAAAGAAATGTGGAAAGAATAGAAAAAGAGAAAGAAAAATTAAAGAGAAGAAGAAAAGAAGCAAGGAAGCAAAGAAGGAGGAAAAAGGGAAGAAAAAACTTTTGTAGGTGTGGTATGAAATTTTCAACATTTATTCTTTTTTTAAATTTAAACTAAAATCTAACTTGGATTGCATGGCTTTTTTTTGATGCTGTAGCCCAGGGAATAAATCTGGCCTCAATCAACACTTCAAAGACATAAACTTTGTTTCCTTTTTTCATGTCCAAAAGGGCAAAAATGAAACATCTCTTTTTAAACTTACTAGATAAATGTCCTTCATTTCCTCAATCTGACTGCTTACTGGAAATGTTTTTTAATTGCAAATTTATTCCCATATATTGTGATGCAAATAAATGAATGGCAATCGACAGCTGCATTCATTTAAAATTAGCAGAGGCCCTTGTTCCAGAGATGTCATAATCAGAGTGACCCAAATCATCATGACATGAAGGCCACAGGTCAAATTCAAGGCCAAGTTACAAATCAATAGGAACTCTCCTTAGGAGAAACTGTGCTGTGAACTGGAATTCTTTTTCAAGAGGCTGTATTTTACTTTGCTGCATCCAAAATTTAAGATCTTTCACAAAATAAAGACTTTGAAAGGTGAATGAGTTCTGGTTTTCTCATTTTGAGACCATGGATTCTTTACCATATATTTAATTCATCATTTAAAATTTTTAATTATCATTGTCTTTTAAAAATTAATTTTGATTAGAGTATAGTTGCTTTACAATGATTCTATGTTCTGAGTAATATTTTTCTCTAGAGATTTATTTCACAAGCTTGATTTAATATTGTTTTTGAGTTTCCATATGCTTTTTATTCCTAACCATGTTTCATTTTTTTCTTTAGAAAAGAGCTTAATTTGACTGAACTTACATTTAATGCTACACTGAATTACAATAATCTGTTTTAAATTTTGCATTTTACTTAAAGTTGTCATTGTTTAAAAATTTGGGTGCAACATCTCCATCCTGATATTACTGGGTTTCAAGTCTATTCTTGATGTCACCAGCCAAAGAGATGGCTTTGGTCTGTCAGGGGCTTATGTTTGGGGGTTTTTCTCCCATTTTCCCTACATTTCCAATAGTACCTGTCACTGCTTGCACCTCTAGGAATCTCCTCCTGATATAACTGATCCTGTAGGTATCAAAACTCTGACACTGACATTTTTGCTCTCTGAGTCAGCACAATTTCTATTTCTCATTTAGTTCACAGTGAACTTACAACATAACTTAAAATATTGCTCTAGGGCTTCCCTGCGGTTCAGTGGTAAATAACATGCCAACCAATGCCGGAGACACGGGTTGGATCCCTGGTTCGGGAAGATTCCACGTGCTGGTTGTATGTGGAAGATTCCACAAATAATCCCATGAACCACAACTACTGAAGCCTGTGTGCCTAGAGCCTATGCTCTGCAACAAGACAAGCCAGTGCAATGAGAAGGCTGCACACCACAACTGCAGAGTAGCCCCTGCTCACCGCAATTAGAGAACAGCCTGCACAGCAACAAAGACCCAGCACAGCCAAAAATAAATAAAATTATTTTTAAAATATTGTGTTTTGCTCTCTACAACCTTATTCTGAAACTTTGGTAAAGGTTTAAAAAAAAGTTGTGATAAATTAATCACTGCACTGGCCAAATAGGCTAGAGAACCATTTGTCCTTCCCTCTGTTACTTTGAGAAATCACTTCTCTTAAGAGGGATAATCAGTAAAGTTCTACTGTATAGCACAGGCAGCTATATTCAATATCTGAGATAATATAATGTAAAAGAACATGAAAAAGAATACATATATATGTATAAATGAGTCATTATTGTTCAGTAGAAATTGTAAATCAACTATACTTCAATAACATTTTTTTAAAAAGAAATCATTTCTCTTGAGTTTCATCTATGAAAGGAAGAAGTTGCACTGGTGATATCTAAAATTCTTGCAGTTTAGAAATCTAAGGTGCTTTTTATTTTTGTTAAATTTTGAATCTCCTGCAGGTATTTTCTAGAAAAACTATATGCTTTTTTTTTTTAGTTCAATATACCCTAGTTTCTTCTCTGTAGCTTCATTTGTCCTCTGTAAGGAGACCCACCATTAGGCCTTCAGAACTAAAGACAGAGATTTAAGTCCTGCTCAAGTATTGTTGACAGTATCTTCATGTACCCTTGCTGCCAGTTGGGCCCCGAAACGTCTTATTCTGGTTCTGGTAACCAGAACACAGGGTCTTATCCATGATAGTATCTGCAGCTTGAGTCACAGAGGTATTCCCTAAATGCTGAGAGAGGGAAGGAGGTGAGCCAGGGAGCTCCAGAAGTAGCTGAGCTCCTCCTGCTCCTGAGGGAGCCCACACCACATTTTGCATTACTCTCCCCTGTTCCTCTTCCACTCAAATCCCTGGCTTCCTTGAATCCTGGCTACTTGAAATTGCTGTTCTTTTTCTGAAAGACTGTCCAGTACCTCTCTGTCCATGCAAGCTCATTCCTTCCACTCCTGAGTCAGATGACATCTTCTCAGCCGCACTCTTTAGAATTACAGCCCCTCCCCCTCTGCACCCAATCCTATAGTCCTTCTCTGCTATTAGCGTTTATCACTAACAAACACATCTTGTGTGTTATTTTTAAATTTTATTTACCATTTTATTTTTTATCTTTCCTTACTAGAACCAAAGTCCAGAAGAGCGGAGAAAAAAAATTTTTTTAACTCCCTCCCATCTACCTCCCCATCCCACCCCTCTAGGTTGGTAACAGAGCCCCTGTTTGAGTTTCCTGAGCCATACAGCAAATTCCCGTTGGCTATATTTTACATATGTTAATGTAAGTTTCCATGTTACTCTTTCCATACATCTCACCCTCTCCTCCCCTCTCCCCATGTCCATAAGACTATTCTCCATGTCTGTTTCTCCATTGTTGCCCTGTAAATAAATTGTTCAGTACCATTTTTCTAGATTCCATATATATGTGTTAGAATACGGTATTTATCTTTCTCTTTCTGACTCACTTCACTCTGTATAATAGATTCTAGGTTCATCCTCCTCATTAGAACTGACTCAAATGCTTTCCTCTTTATAGCTGAGTAATATTCCATTGTGTATATGTACCACAACTTCTTTATCCATTCATCTGTCGATGGGCATCTAGGTTGCTTCTATGTTCTAGCTATTGTAAATAATGCTGCAATGAACAATGGGATACATGTGTCTCTTTCAGTTTTGGTTTCCTCAGGGTATATGTCTAGGAGTGGGATTGCTGGGTCTTATGGTGGTTTTATTCCTAGTTTTCTAAGGAATCTCCATACTGTCTTCCATAGTGGCTGTATCAGTTTACATTCCCACCAACAGTGAAAGAGCATTCCCTTTTCTCCACATCCTCTCCAGCATTTACTGTTTGTAGACTTTTTGATGAGGGCCATTCTGATCCGTGTGAGGGGATATCTCACTGTCGTTTTGATTTACATTTCCCTAATAATGAGCAATGTTGAGCATCTTTTCATGTGTTTGTTAGCCATCTGTATGTATCCTTTGGAGAAATGTCTGTTTAGGTATTTTTCCCACTTTTTGACTGGGTTATTTGTTTTTCTGGCATTGAGTTGTATAAGCTGCTTGTATATTTTGGAAATTAATCCTTTATCAGCTGTTTCATTTGCTATTATTTCTCCCATTCTGAGGGTTGTCTTTTCACCTTGCTTAACATTTCCTTTGCTGTGCAAAATTTTAAGATTAATCAAGTCCCACTTGTTTACTTTTGTTTTTATTTCCATTATTCTAGGAGGTGGGTCATAGAGGATCTTGCTTTGATTTATGTCATCTAGTGTTCTGCCTGTTTTCCTCTAAGAGTTTTATAGTTTCTGGTCTTACATTTAGGTCTTTAATGCATTTTGAGTTTACCTTTGTGTATGGTGTTAGGAAGTGTTCTCATTCTTTTACATATACCTGTCCAGTTTTCCCAGCACCATTTATTGAAGAGGCTGTCTTTGCCCCATTGTATATTCTTGCTTCCTTTGTCAAAAAATAAGGTACTCATAGGTGCATGGGTTTATTTTTGGGCTTTCTATGGTCTATATTTCTGTTTTTGTGCCAGTACCATACTGTCTTGATGACTGTAGCTTTGTAGTATGATCTGAAGTCAGGAAGGTTGATTCTTCCAGCTCCATTCTTCTTTCTCAAAACTGCTTTGGCTATTCAGGGTCTTTTGTGTTTCCATATGAATTGTGAAATTTTTTGTTCCAGTTCTGTGAAAAATGCCTATTAGATGGTAATTTGATAAGGATCACATTAAATCTGTAGATTGCATTTGGTACTATAGTCATTTTCACAGTATTGATTCTTCCTACCCAGGAACATGGAATATCTCTGCATCTGTTTATGTCATCTTTGATTTCTTTCATTAGTGTCTTATAATTTTCTGTGTACAGTTCTTTTGTCTCCTTAAGTAGGTTTATTCCTAGGTATTTAATTGTTTTTGTTGCAATGGTGAATGGGATTGATTCCTTAATTTCTCTTTCTGATTTTTCATTGTTAGTATATAGAAATGCAAGTGATTTCTGTGTATTGATTTTGTATCCTGAAACTGCTAAATTCACTGATTAGCTCTAGTAATTTTCTGATACTGTCTTTAGGGTTTTCTATGTACAGTATCATGTCATCTGCAAACAATGAGAGCTTTACTTCTTCTTTTCTGATCTGGATTCCTTTTATTTCTTTTTCTTCTCTGATTGCCGTAGCTAGGACTTCCAGAACTATGTTGACTGATAGTGGTGAAAATGGACACCCTTTTCTTGTTCCTGATCTTAGGGGGAATGCTTTCAGTTTTTCACCATTGAGAATAATGTTTGCTGTTCAGTTCAGTTCAGTACTGTAGGCTTATCATATATGGCCTTTACTATGTTGAGGTAGGTTCCTTCTATGCCCATTTTTTGAAGAGTTTTAATCATAAATGGGTGCTGAATTTTGTCAAAGGTTTTTTTCTGCATCTATTGAAATTATCATGTGATTTTTATCTTTCAGTTTGTTAATATTGTTGTATCACATTGATTGATTTGTGTATATTGAAGAGTCCTTGCATCCCTGGAATAAACCCAACTTGATCATAGTGTATGAGCTTTTTGATGTGTTGCTGAATTCTGTTAGTTAAAATTTTGTGTTTCTTTTATGCCGGGTGTGAGAGAGAGAAGCTTCATGAAGGGGAAAGGATCAAGACTGGGCCTCTTTAAAAGAGCCTTGCTGGCACTGAGGGCCTGAGGATGTTCTTTGACCTCTGTGAGGAGTCATGTGAAAAATTAATGCAAAACTTCATGATGGAGTATGTCAGTGTTGTAAAGAAGTTCTTGAATGGCGTGTAAAATACATCAAGTACAAACCATTATCAAAGCCTAAACAATGAGATCAAGCCCTGGGCCTTTGCAGTAGGAGCATTGACTCCAAGACCCTAGACTACCAGAGAACTAACCCTAAGGAGTATCAAATAATGAGAACTCACACAAAGGAAATCACTTGACTACAAGACCCTGCATCAACCAACCACCATTAGCACCCTGTGCAGGACACCTCATCTAAACAACAAAGCAAGAATACAAATCCAATCATCAGCAGACAGGATCACCATCTCATTCAGCCTTGCCCATCAGAGGAAAAATAAACAAGCAAAAACTAAGCACAAATCTCACCCTAGAGGAAGCTCACACAAACCACTGTGCCAATCCTGAAGTGAAGTGAAGTCACTCAATAGTGTCCGACCTTTTGTGACCCCATGGACAGTAGCCTACCAGGCTCTGCTGTCCATGGGATTTTCCAGGCAAGAATACTGGAGTGGGCTGCCATTTCTTTCTCCAGGAGATCTTCCCAACCCAGGGATTGAACCCAGGTCTCCTGCATTGCAGAAAGACACTTTACCATCTGAGCCACGAGGGAAGCCCAAAGTGTTACCACGGAGGGCAGAAATCAAAAGGAAGAAAGAATTCAACCTTCTTCAAGGAAAGAATTCAACTTTCCTTGAAGCCTGGGAAAGGAGACCTCAAACACAATAACTTAAAAAAAAAAAAAAACAATGAAAAGGCAGAGAAATACTGCACAAATGAAGGAACAAAGTAGAAACACAGAAGTCCAAATAAATGAAGAGGAAATAGGCAAACTACTTGAAAAAGAATTCAGAATAATGATAGTGAAGATGATCAAAAACCTTGAAAAAAAAATAAAATGGAGAAAATGCAAGAATCAATTAACAAAGACCTAGAAGAATTAAAGGACAAGCATACAGAGACAAACAACACAATTACTGAAATTAAAAATACTCTAGAAGGAATCGATAGCAGAATATCTGAAGCAGAAGAATGAATCAGTGAGCTGGAAGACAAAATGGTGGAAATAACTTCTGAAGAGCAGAATAAAGTAAAAAGAATGAAAAGAGCTGAGGACAGTCTCAGAGATCTCTGGGACCATATCAAATGCACCAACATTCAAATTATAGGGGTCTCAGAAGAAGAGAAAAGGAAAAGGTATGAGAAAATTTTTGAAGAGATTATAGTTGAAAATTTCCACAACGTGGAAAAGGAAATAGTCAACGAAGTCCAAGAGGCACAGAGAGTCCTATACAGGATAAACCCAAGGAGAAACACACCAAGACACATACTAATCAAGCTAACAGAGACTAAACACAAAGAAAGAATATTAAAAGCTGCAAGGGAGACGCAACAAGTAACATACAAGGGAAACTCCATGTGCTTAACAGCTGATCTTTCATCAGAAACCCTGCAGGCCACAAGGGAATGGCAGGATATATTTAAAGTACTGAAAGGGAAAAATCTACAGCCAAGATTACTGTACCCAGCAAGGACCTCATTCACAATTGATGGAGGAATAAAAAGCTTTTCAGACAAACAAAAGTTAAGAGAATTTAGTACCACCAAACCCACTTTACAGCAAATGTTAAAGGGACTCATATAGCCAAGAAATACAACAGAAGAAAAAAGATCTACAAGATCAACCCCAAACAATTAAGAAATGGCAATAGTAATATATATATCAATAATTACTTTAAATGTAAATGGATTAAATGCTCCAACCAAAAGACACAGACTGGCTGAACGGATACAAAAACAAGACCCATATATATGCTGTCTACGAGAAACCCACTTCAGACCTCAAGACACATATAGACTGAAAGTGGGAAGATGGAAAAATACATTCCATGCAAATGGGAAGCAAAAGAAAGTTGGAGTAACAATCTCATATCAGACAAAATAGACCTTAAAATTCTTACAAGAGATAAGGAAGGACACTACATAATGACCAAGGGATCAGTCTAAGAGGAAGACATAATAATTATAAATATCTATGCACCCAACATAGAAAATGAAGTTGCTCAGTCATGTCCTGCTCTTTGTGACACCATGGACTGTAGCCCACCAGATTCCTCCATCCATGGAATTTTCCAAGCAACAGTACTGGAGTAGATTGCCATTTCCTTCTCCAGGGGATCTTCCTAACCCAGAGATCGAACCTGGGTCTCCCACATTGCAGGCAGACTCTTTTCCATCTGAGCCACCAGGGAAGCATGCACCCAACATAGAAGCACCTCAGTACATAAGATAAACACTAACAGACATAAAGGAGAAATTGACAGGAACACAATAATAGTAGGAGACTTTAACACCCCACTCATATTAATGGACAGATCATCAAACAGAAAATTATTAAGGAAACACAAGCCTTAAATGATACATTAGATGAAATGGATCTCATTGATATCTTCAAGGCATTCCATCCAAATGCAGAAGAATACACCTTCTTCTCAAGTGCACATGAAACATTCTCCAGGATAGACCACATCTTGGGCCACAAATCAAACCTCAGTAAATTTAAGAAAATTGAAATTGTATCAAGCATCTTCTCCAACCACAATGCTATGAAACCAGATATCAATTAGAAGAAAAAAAGTGTAAGAAACACAAACACATGGAGATTAAACAACACATTTCTAAATAACCAACAGGTTACTGAAGAAATCAAAAGGGAAATCAAAAAATTTCTAGAAACAAATGACAATGAAAACACAACAACTCAAAACCTATGGGATGCAGCAAAAGCAGTTCGTGCTCTTTTGCATCTTGTATTCCCAGCATACTCCTACTTCCACATGTTGCCTTGGTGGAATTTAAGAGTCTGTTTGAGCCTTAGGGGTGACTCCATTCACCTCTGTTTACATACAAACCACACCTCTCTCCCTGCATAGCCCTGCCCCTCCCCTCATTTCATTTCTCTGCTCTGGCCCTCCCCATTGTCCTTTTTTTGAGAATTCTCCCTGCATGTGATATGCAAACCACAAAATGTCACAACTTAAAGGGATCTCAGGGATCTAAGATCTCAGAGATCTCTGTTTTACAGATGGAAAGATGGGCCTGCAAGCATTTGGCTTGTCTAGGTTTGCTCACCTAGTTGGAACACAGCTGGAACTGAGATCCAAGGACACAGATTTCCAACTGGGCCACTGATCTTTCTATCTCAAACTCTCCAGTCTTCCTCTGTTTGTTCCTGGCCCCAGGAACATCCTTTTCTGAAAATTCCTCTGGGCCTAATGAGCTACTTTGTTCAATGGCCCCACAGACAGGGTATTTGAGGTAAGAAGTCTCTTCAAACCACCTTTCCTTAACTCTTCAGTATACTTTTATGCTAAAATTATTTGTCTTTTGGCTAGGAGAGGCCTTGTTGACTTCTATAGCTTTTAAAATACTGAAGATACAGGATTGACATTTTAAAGTACAAGGCTATTCATTAGTTTAGGGGAAAGGGGATTTAACTCAAATATACAACTTCTTGAAGCCTTTCTCTTCCTTTGAGAAAGAGGTAGAAAGCTTCTACTCTGTGCTTCTGACGTGCCATAGAAAGTTTACTTGGGCGCATACTTTTCTTTTTTATGTTCCCTTGACCTGACCATGAGGACTGTGAGATAAGGTACTGTGTCATATGTTCTTCACATGATCTTACTCCTGACAGTCAACGAAATCAAACATCCAACAAAATGTTGAACTCAGCTGAAGCTAAAACTAGGCACTGGTTTTATCAATATTTCTTTGATGAGTAATCTGTATGTTTTCCTTGTTTGTCTTCAAATTAACACTTAACCTTCCAGAATGGCTAAAACAGCGGGCAATATAAAGTGCTGATGAAAATGCTGAGCCACTGGAGCTTCATATATTAATGATGGCAATGCAAATTGGCCATACAACCATTTTGGAAAACAGTCTTGAAGTTTTCTATAGAGACTTGAAATATATAATCTGGATATCCTGTTCCAGAACAGAACTGAAATTTTATGTTATGCAAAGAACTGGTAGGGAAGTGTCCAAAAACTGGAAACAGCCCAAATGTCCAATTGGTGAATAAACAATTTTAATACACCCATACAATGAAATAAAGTGTCGGAATTAAAACTTTTCCTGTACTTGCTTTAGTGATTGAAAGTGAAAGATGCTCAGTCATGTCAGACTCTTTGCAACCCCATAGACTATACAGTCCATGGAATTCTCCAGGCCAGAATATTGGATTGGGTAGCCATTCCCTTCTCCAGGGGATCTTCCCAACCCATGGATTGAACCCAGGGTTCCCACATTGCAGGCAGATTCTTTACCAGCTGACACACCAGGGAAGCCCCCTTCAGTGATTGAGATCTTTTAAATTCAACTGACAGAAGACAGATTAGCAGAAGATAACAATTAATCACCATATTTATGTTAAGGTATGGGTGCAGAGAAATGTGTGACTCAAGGGGCAATTAGAATTTGGGGCTTATATGCCATGTTAATGGGCTTCCCTGGTGGCTCAGGCAGTAAAGAATCTGCCTGCAATGTCAGAGACCTGGGTTCAGTGCCTGAGTAGGGAAGATCCTCAGGAGAAGGGAAAGGCTACCCACTCCAGTATTCTTGCTTGGAGAATTCCCTGGACAGAGGAGCCTGGTGGGCTACAGTCCATGGGGTCACAAAGAGTAAAACATGACTGAGCAACTAACACTTTTTTTTTTTATATCATCTTAATAAAGGAAGGGGAGGGAGAGAAAGATACTTAAGGGGAAACAAGTGAATTCTCAATGAGGGAAGGGGAGGGAGAAAGGGGAAACAAACTGACTTTTTGGAAAGATAGATGGACCTGAGGAGAACAGACAGGAGATATGATAGTTCTGGGACAATGTATGTTTACATGTAGTGTGGAGACTTCTCATTTCCCATGATAAGCCTCAGTCATCCTTGGTGGATCCCACAGATGGCCTCTAGGGGAAGGGATTTGTGATCATTGAATTTTTCTTACTTCTGCTTTTAGGAAGATGAGTAATTTCAGGAATTCAAATGTCTTCTGCTAAAAATAATTTTCAATAACGATGAAAAGGAACTAGCTACTAATACAGGCAACTACATAGACGAATCTCAAAAGCATTATGCTAAGTGAAAGAAGCCAGATACAAAGGCCACTTTCCTTATGATTCCATTTATACAGCATTTTGGGAAAGGCTAAAGAGCTAACACCCAAAGATGTCCTTTTCATTACAGGGGACTGGAATGCAAAAGTAGGAAGTTAAGAAACACCTGAAGTAACAGACAAATTTGGCATTGGAGTACAGAATGAAGTATAGCAAAGGCTAATAGAGTTTTGCCAAAAGAATGCACTGGTCCTAGCAAACACCCTCTTCCAACAACACAAGAGAAGACTCTACACATGGACATCACCAGATGGTCAACACTGAAATCAGATTGACTATAGGTTCTTTGCAGCCAAAGATGGAGAAGTTCAATACAGTCAGGAAAAACAAGACTGGGAGCTGACTGTGGCACAGACCATGAACTCCTTATTGGCAAATTCAGACTTAAATCGAAGAAAGTAGGGAAAACCACTAGATCATTCAAGTATGACCTAAATCAAATCCCTTACAATTGTATACTGGAAGTGATAGATAGATTCAAGGAATTAGATCTGATAGACAGTGTGCCTGAAGAACTATGGACTGAGGTTCGGGACATTGTACAAGAGGCAGAGATCAAGACCATCCCCAAGGAAAAGAAATGCAAAAAGGCAAAATGGTTGTCTGAGGAAGCCTTATATTTAGCTCTGAATAGAAGAGAAGCTAAAGGCAAAGGAGAAAAGGAAAGATATACCCATTTGAATGCAGAATTCCAAAGAATAGCAAGGAGAGATAAGAAAGTCTTCCTCAGCGATCAATGCAAAGAAATAGAGCAAAACGCAAAGAAATAGAGCAGAACAATAGAATGGGAAAGACTAGGGATCTCTTCAAGAAAATTAGAGATACCAAGGGAACATTTCATGCAAAGATGGGCACAATAAAGGACAGAAATGGTATGGACCTAACAGAAGCAGAAGATATTAAGAAGAGGTGGCAAGAATACACAGAAGAACTGTACAAAAAAGATCTTCACAACCCAGATAATCACAATGGTTTGATCACCAACCTAGAGCCAGACATCCTGGAATGCAAAGTCAAGCGGGTCTTAGGAAGTGTCACTACGAACAAAGCTAGTGGAGGGGATGGAATTCCAGTTGAGCTGTTTCAAATCCTAAAAGATGATGCTATGAAAGTGCTATGCTCAATATGCCAGCAAATTTGGAAAACTCAGCAATGGCCATGGGACTGGAAAAGGTCAGTTTTCATTCCAATCCCAAAGAAAGGCAATGCCAAAGAACACTCAAACTACCATACAATTGCACTCATCTCACATGCTAGCAAAGTGATGCACAAAATTCTCTAAGCCAGGCTTCAATAGTACATGAACTGTGAACTTCCAGATGTTCAAGCAGGATTTCGAAAAGGCAGAGGAACCAGAGATCAAATTGCCAACATCTGTTGAATCATTGAAAAAGCAGAAGAGTTCCAAAAAAACATCTACTTCTGCTTTATTGACTATGCCAAAGCCTTTGACTATGTGGATCACAATAAACTGGAAAATTCTTAAAGAGATGGGAATACCAGACCACCTCACCTGCCTCCTGAGAAATCTGTATACAGGTCAGAAAACAACAGTTAAAACTGGACATGGAACAACAGACTTGTTCCAAATAGGGAAAGGAGTACATCAAGGCTGTATATTGTCACTCTGCTTATTTAACTTATATGCAGAGTACATCATGAGAAACGCTGGGCTGGAGGAAGCACAAGCTGGAATCAAGATTGCTGGGAGAACTATCAATAACCTCAGATATGCAGATGATACCACCCTTGTGGCAGAAATTGAAGAAGAACTAAAGAGCCTCTTGATGAAAGTGAAAAAGAGTGAAAAAAATTGGCTTAAAACTCAACATTCAGAAAACTGAGATCATGGCATCTGATCCCATCACTTCAATAGATGGGGAAATAGATGGGCAAATAGATGGGGAAACAGTGAAAACAGTGGCAGATTTTATTTTTCTGGGCTCCAAAATCACTACAGATGGTGACTGCAGCCATGAAATTAAAAGACACTTGCTTCTTGGAAAAAAAGCTATGACCAACCTAGACAGCATATTAAAAGGCAGAGACATTACTTTGCCAACAAAGGTCTGTCTAATCAAAGCCATGGTTTTTCCAGTAGTCATGTATGAATGTGAGTTGGACTATAAAGAAGGCTGAGCACCAAAGAATTGATGATTTTAAACTATGGTGTTAGAAAAGACTCTTGAGAGTCCCTTGGACTGCAAGGAGATTCAACCAGTCCATCCTAAAGGAAATCAGTCCTGAATATTCTTTGGAAGGACTGATGTTGAAGCTGAAACTCCAATACTTTGAGGACCTGATGGGAAGAACTGATTCATTTGAAAAGACCATGAAGCTGGGAAAGATTGAAGGCAGGAGGAGAAGGGGACAACAGAGGATGAGATGGTTGGATGGCATCATCGACTTAATGGACATGAGTCTGAGTAAACTCGGGGAGTTTGGGATGGACAGGGAGGCCTGGCATGCAGCAGTCCATGAGGTCACAAAGAGTTGGACACGACTGAGCGACTGACCTGAACTGATAAGAGATACAAAGGGGATTAGTGGTTGCCCGGAGCTGGTGATGAGAGAAATGGGTTGATTATAAAAGGGTACAAGGGAATTTGGGGGATGATATAAGTCATCTTTGAGCCGCTTTTGGCGGGGGGTGGGGGGGCTGGGGGAGGGGGCAAGAGTACTGGAGTGGGTCGCCATTCCCTTCTCCAGGAGATCTTCCCAACCCAGGTATTGAACCCAGGTCCCCCGCATTGTAGGCAGACGCTTTACCGTCTGAACCACCAGAGCATGAGTTTGGGTGAACTCCGGGAGTTGGTGATGGACAAGGAGGCCTGGCGTGCTACAATTCATGGGGTTGCAAAGGGTCGGACACGACTGAGCGACTGAACTGAACTGATAAGTGATCTTTATCTTGGCTGTGGTAATAGATACATAATTGTGAAAATTACTCAAAATTCATTGACATGAACAATTTAAAAGGGCAAATTTTACTAAATGCAAAGTATACCTCAATAAACCTGACCTGAAAAAATATAAACAATGGAAACTTTTTTTTGTTGTTGAGGTGTTTTGATTATTTGCATTATTTTGGTAAGTGTTCCAAATTTTTTCACAAAATGTTGTATCTAAGGATGTTGATTTTCCTCCTGATAGTCTTTACCAATTTATACTATAAATTCACTTCCTATCCTTAAAGCTGTTTTATTCAACAGGTATTTATCAAGCATCGTCTCTGTTTAAGGTAAAACATAGTATGGGGTGGAGGGCAAGTAAAGAAATATAAACTACAGACTTCCCTGGTGGTCCTGTGATTAAGAATCCACCTGCTAATACAGGGAAAATGGGTTCAGTCTCTAGTCCTAGACGATCCCACATTCCGGGGAACAACTAAACCCACAGAACACAACTACTGAGCCTGCGCTCTAGAGAATGTGCATCTCCATGCATCTCAATGAAGAGTAGCCCCTGCTAGCCTCGACTAGAAGAAGCCATCTCAGAGCAACAAAGATTCAGTGCATCCAAAAATAAATATATAAATAAAATTTTTTTTAAAGTATAAACAAGGTTTTGACTTTCACCAAACTTATGATCTAGATGGGGAAATAAAACATATTCTGCTTCAGTAAAAGTACAAACAATAAGAGTTTTTAGAATTTGGAGGAGAAATTGTTTTTAGCTAGACTAAGCTTCAAGGAAGAGGAGGAGTATTTATTTGAGGGAAGTAAGCAACTCATGGGCACAGTTTATAGACAGAAATTCCAGTCTAGAGATCAGTTACCTTAAGGTTGTTCCTAATATGTTATCCAAGAGGAGGGAAGACTGGTCCTCTATTGAAAGATGAAGAGGCAGAAGAGGGATGCAGGAAAGTCAAGTAAACCAGAGTGGCAAGCCAGCTGGGATTGGAGCAAATCAAGACTGAAGATAAACTGCATAGCATTAGTCTAGAACAGACACCATTTTAAGCATGAATGTGGCTTGTTCCAAGGAAGTCTTAGAGCTTCCCTGGTGGCTCAGACGGTAAAGAATCTGCCCGAAATGCAAGACACCCAGGTTTGATCCCTGGGTCAGAAAGATCCCCTGGAGAAGGGAATGGCAACCCACTCCAGTATTCTTGCCTGGAGAATTCTATGAATAGAGGAATCCGGCGCGCTATGGTTCAAGGGGTCACAAAGAGCTGAACACGATTGAGCAACTGACACTTTCACTTTTCACAAGGAAGTCTTAAATAAGCAGTGATGAAGTCTCCCCGAAAAACAAAATCAGACCACTATAATCCAATCACAGTTGTGAGGGTCACACCATGAAACTTTAACCAAATTCAGTATACTGATATACTGGCAAAAATGATATCTAAATTCCTGTGTTGTGCTCAGAAAATAGAATGTTTCCCTAAGAAGCTAGTCTGCATGTAATCTAGAAAAGAGAAAAACAAAGGGGGAAATTTTAGCACTGTTTACCTTGCACTGTGCACAGAACATTGAGACACAGAATTGGACAGGTAGAGATGCATCACCTAAGTTTAGGACAAGGATAGTCACTTGGATTTTTTGACTCAGAGTAGGTGTAAAGAATCTCTCTCCTGACATTAAGTCCATGCTCACAAAGTGACTCAACAGCTCATTATATGTACTGTCTATACTTTGATTTCAAGTGACAGTGAAGCCATTTAACAACTAGTAATCTAAGTTTTGCATCACTTCCTCCTACTTTCCCCTAACATCTCCTACTGTATCTCTTCCTTTTCTTGACCTCTCTCACTGGGTTCCAGGCACACATGCCTGGAATAGTGTTATCTGAAGGCTTTTGCAGATGTACTTGAATTAAGGATCTTGAAATGAGGAGATCATTCTGGATTATCTGATTGTGTCCTAAATCCACAGACAGATGTCCTTATAAGAGACACACAGAGGAGAAAACAGAGATAGCAATATAAAGATGGAGAGAAATTGTAGTGATGTGGCCACAAAACAAGGAAGTGGGCAACCACCAGAAACTGGGAGAGACATGGAATGGATCCTCCCCTATAAGCCATTCAGAGGTATCATGGCTCTGCTGATACCTTGATTGTAGACTTCTAAACTCTAGAACTGTGAGAGAATAAACTTCTCTCCATTTCTAAGCCAGATCAGCCACCCCTACAAAAGCTTATGCTCCAAGCTTGAAAAATGAATTGCAAGACAAATGGACAATTATTGAATTAAAAGACTATAAATCAGTTCAGTTCAGTCAGTCAGACATGTTCGACTCTTTGCGACCCCATGGACTGCAGTACGCCAGGCTTCCCTGTCCATCACCAACTCTCGGAGCTTACTCAAACTCATGTCCATAGAGTCGGTGATGCCATCCAACCATCTCATCCTCTGTTGTCCCCTTCTCCTCCTGCCTTCAATCTTTCCCAGCCTCAGGATCTTTTCAAAGGAGTCAGTTCTTCCCATCAGGTGGCCAAAGTATTGGAGTTTCAGCTTTAGTATCAGTCCTTCCAATGGATATTCAGGACTGATTTCCTTTGGGATGGACTGGTTGGATCTCCTTGCAGTCCAAGGGACTCTCAAGAGTCTTCTGTAACACCACAGTTCAAAAGCATCAATCCTTTGGTGCTCAGCTTTCTTTATAGTCCAACTCTCACATCCATCCATGACTACTGGAAAAACCATGGCTTTGACTAGACAGATCTTTTTTGGCACAGTAATGTCTCTGCTTTTTAATATGCTGTCTAGGTTGGCCATAGCTTTTCTTCCAAGAAGCAAGTGTCTTTAATTTCATGGCTGCAGTCACCATCTGCAGTGATATTGGAGTCCAAAAAAAAAAAAATCTGTCACTATTTCCATTGTTTACTTTTTACAGTATGAAAAGACAAAAAGTTACTTATAGTCAAGTATTTTTAAAAGAAAAAAATGCTAAATTATTACTTTTTTCTCATATGTATTTGATGTAGATGTATTTAAAGATGAATTGGAAGTAAGGTAGAGCCTTGCTTTTCAAAATACAATCATGTCTGAGGACTCAGAGGCCTAGGCAGGTCTTTCCCAGAATTTCTTAGGAGTGGCATATATTGTTTACATGTGCTAGAGGAAAAAGAAGAAAAAAATCTAAAATTGATTTTTGACCACAAAAATCAAATTGACCACATTGTCATCTGGTTGCAAAATAATTTCAGAAACTGGATAGGGGATAGGAAATACCTCAATTTTCTACTTTAAATGTTCCCAAATTGTTCTAACTCTTCTCAAAAGGATATGTACTTTTATAATTTAGAAAACAAGAATTTTTAAAGTAAAATAATCATGGACCACTGGACAATACCATGTTTAGGGGAGTCAAAATTATTACAACTTTTTGGAGAGTAAGTTGACACTACCAAAATACACACACACACAGAAACCTTTTGACCCAACATAGCCTCCTACAGCACATAGAGGTATTCAAGAATGCCCAGGCCAGTGTTTTTACTAAAACTAGTAGTCAAATATTAGCCAGGACTATTTTGTACAGTGCACATGTGAGAGGAAATTTTCACCTTCTAGTATGCATTTCTATATTATGCCGCTTGTAATGTTGTATTCAAATTACAGGGTTCCAATTTGCTTGTAAATTGCTTCATTCACTAACAGTTAGTTGGTACTTACAGTTTATCAGGTTTGCTCTTTTGAATATCCCCTTGCTAATGTAAAACTAGGGTGAAAAAATAATTTTAATAAGGAGATAACTAACTGAATGTTTTCTGGGTACCAAGGAAATCACATGGTGCAGAATGACTGGGGAGAAGGTAAACTAGAAGATGCTGTTTCAAGAGTTCTTTGATCCCAAGCCCAAGGAATGCCTGCCATAACAGTCACTTTAAAAGAAACTAAGAGCTAAAGTTAATGCCTTTAACTGCCAACCACTACTCTCCAAGATCCAGAGATTTCAGGCTGAAAGTCAGTAGAATTACCTCACCACACATCCACTCTCCACAGTGCAAAGTACTAACCACTATATGATTATGCTAACCACTATATGATCACAGCCTACCTTCCATATAGTTGTTTTAATGAATATAAACACTTGTCTTTGCTTTCTGTATTCCAAAATTATTAAATGAGTAACAGTCCCTAGCTTAAATAAAACAAATCCAGAACTTCTTCAAAGTTATTCTGATATGTAATTTAAATCATAAATAGGCAACTGCATAGTCACTCTTGGGGGGTTTGTGCATACAGCTGTGATGACATTGATTACTTAATGTCTAGGAAGAGTTAGACAAAATAATGTTAAGTGATCAAGAAATGTGCTGTTGCAGAAAAGGGAACCACTTCCAGAGCCCAAGAGTGGGCTTTTTTCTGACACTCAAAAGAATTGTCTGAGGAGACATGAGCTAACAAAGCAAGAGACTTTACTCGGAAGGGGTGGAGAGCAGCAGAGTAAGGGAACCCAGGAGAACTGCTCTGTCACGTGGCTCACAGTCTCAGGTTTTATGGTGGTGGGGTTAGTTTCCTGGTTGTCTCTTGCCGATCATGCTGACTCAGGGTCCTTCCTGGTGGCACATGCATCGCTCAGCCAAGATGGATTCCAGTGAGAAGGATTCTGAGAGGTTGGTAAGACACATGGACTGGTGTCTCCTCCCTCCTTTTGACCTTTCCTGACTTCTTCCAGTTGGTGGTAGCTTGTTGGTTCCATGTTCCTTACCAGGACCTCCTGTTATAAGATAACTCCTGCAAGTAGTTGCTATCAGTCCTGGCCAGGGTGGGTGGTTTCGGTCAGTGGTTGCCCTAACACCAGCAGCCCAACCCAGGTCACACATCTAAACCTAAGCCAGCCTGCATCTCCAGGAAATGCCCCACTGTCAACATACACCCATTACAATCCCCTAACTCAGCTTCAGCTTCGGACACCGCTGAGAGACTTCACTTTCACTTTTCACTTTCATGCATTGGAGAAGGAAATGGCAACCCACTCCAGTGTTCTTGCCTAGAGAATCCCAGGGACGGGGGAGCCTGGTGGGCTGCCGTCTATGGGGTCACACAGAGTCGGACACGACTGAAGCGACTTAGCAGCAAGCTTATACGGAAATGGCTGACCTCCTAGGCTATCTTGCCCTGTTTCCTGTTTACTCTTTGAAGCTCTATAAACTTGCTGTTGCTCAGACTCCCTCTGCAAGAGTGCTCTATTGTCTGTCTGTAAGGCAATGTACTCCTCGATCCATGGATGGTTTTGGCATGGACCAGTTTCCATAGCTAAACTGATTTCAAATGCCTTGAATTCATACCTATGCCCCAAAGGTTTTAAAGTATTGTTTCATAAAACCACTTATTATCAATATCTTCAAACATCTCAAAGTAGAGAGAATAGGGTAATGAAGTTCATATATCCATCATTTAGTAAGGCATTGCTTTTTTAAAATTAAAAAAACTTGCTGAGTCATGAAGTCCATGAATAAAGGTAGCAAGAGAAAAATGCACAATTGGCTTGTAGCCCTAGCTCTGCTATGAATAAGCTAGTACTGAATAATTCATGGTGCCTTGTTCACTGAGACATAAAACCTGGAACCTGAAAGGTATGTGTGGGGACTCTCCAGGCCTTGTGTCCTATACTTAGATTCTAAAGTTCCGCTATCTACATTCATTAAGCCACCATTATCTCTTGCCTTAGCTAAAATCCCTTTGCCCATTCCTGCTCTTCTACATTCCATTCTTCATCTGGAGGCCTCAGAAATTCAGCTTTTAAAAATGCAAATCAGATCATCTGATCACGTCATTCCTGTGCTAAAATCCCCTCCCAGTTTTCTCATTTCTTTAAGGCAATGTTTGAGCTGCTTAACAAGTTCAATAAGGAGCTGCCTGACCTGGGCTGCTATCTCTCCTGCCACCAACTCCTCCATACTGGCCATTTCCAGTATCAGACTACTTCCACGTGCTGTTTCAACTACCTGGATGGTTCTTCTGGGCCTCAGTACCTACCCCGACTCCAACACAGACCCACTGTGCTTGGGCAACTTGTTCTCATTTTAGGAACCCCCCCTTCCTTCACATCTTCCAGGAAGCCTTCAGTGAACTGCATCAAGTCCTACTAAGCCTCTGTGTGCTCTCTTACCACCTGTTACTTGGATGTTGTAGCTCTAAACACTATTTTAATTGATTAGTTACTTGTATATTAATTTAAAAAACTGATTTCCCTCACCAGACTCTAAATTCCATGTCAGTTTTACTATTTTGGTCACCTTCATAAATCCAGCACCTAGCACAGCACCTGGTACAGTATAGGCCCTCAAATAAATATCTGTGGCCAAATAATTAGTCCCTGCTAAGCTTTAGGTCCTGGTTTCATGGCTCAGATGATAAAGAATATACCTGTAATGCCGGAGACCCAGGTTCAATCCCTGGGTCGCTAAGCTTTAGGGATAAAAGAAGTTCATAACTTAGTGGCGAGGGAGAATTTCATGGAAAAATGACAATGCATTTCTAGAAGTGTTAAGATGGATGAAGAGGTGCATGGCAGCAAACCAGGCCTGTTTAAGGAGCATCTAACCCAGTCTGGGTCAAGATAGGCTTACTGAAGGGGACAGTGACTTTGTAGGGGAAATCCATTCCACAAGCCTCCTATAGAGTCCTATAAGTGGGGAGGGATGAGTAGGGGGAGGGAACTTTCTCAGTGACCTTTTAAAATATTCAGATGATGACCTTTCCAGTTGATTCCCTTAGACTAATTTAGCCTGTAGACAAGTGTCATCTCTCTTTTCCCACTCATAGAATGGATGATGAGCAAAGCAACTATGAAAGTGAAAGTGAAAGTGAAGTCGCTCAGCCGTGTCCGATTCTTTGCAACCCGTGGACTGTTGCCCACCAAGCTCCTCCGTCCGTGGGATTCTCCAGGCAAGAGTACTGGAGTGGGTTCCCATTTCCTTCTCCAGCGGATCTTCCCAACCCAGGGATCAAACTTAAGTCTCCCACATTGCAGGCAGATGCTTTAACCTCTGCACCACCAGGGAAGCCCTTAAATACAAGAATACAGTCTCTCAGAAAACCTCCTACAGAGACACAGAACTTCAGATCCAAGTACTAACATC
>NW_011495020.1:4481405-4482176 GCF_000754665.1 Bison bison bison
GGAAAATCCCATGGACGGAGGAGCCTGGTGGGCTGCAGTTCATGCAGTCGCGAAGAGTCAGACACGACTGAGCGACTTTGCTTTCACTTTTCACTTTCATGCATTGGAGAAAGAAATGGCAACCCACTCCAGTGTTCTTGCCTGGAGAATCCCAGGAATGGGGGAGCCTGGTGGGCTGCCATCTATGGGGGCACAGAGTCGGACATGACTGAAGCGACTTAGCAGCAGCAGCAGCAGTGGGAATTATAATTAAGATAAGCTTCTTAATTTAAGGTCCAGAATGAAGGCATAAGCTTTTTTCTTTTTGCGAATAATCACTGATAATTTGTCAACAAGTATATGCAGAGTACATCATGAGAAACGCTGGGCTGGAAGAAGCACAAGCTGGAATCAAGATTGCCAGGAGAAATATCAATAACCTCAGATATGCAGATGACACCACCCTTATGGCAGAAAGTGAAGAGGAACTCAAAAGCCTCTTGATGAAAGTGAAAGTGGAGAGTGGAAAAGTTGGCTTAAAACTCAACATTCAGAAAACTAAGATCATGGCATCTGGTCCCATCACTTCATGGGAAAGAGACGGGGAAACAGTGGAAACAGTGGCTGACTTTATTTTTCTGGGCTCCAAAATCACTGCAGATGGTGATCGCAGCCATAAAATTAAAAGACGCTTACTCCTTGGAAGCAAAGTTATGACCAAGCTAGATAGCATATTCAAAAGCAGAGACATTACTTTGCCAACAAAGGTCCATTTAGTCAAGGCTATGGTCT
>NW_011495020.1:4482423-4489558 GCF_000754665.1 Bison bison bison
GGTTTTTACAGTGGTCATGTATGGATGTGGTGTTGGACTGTGAAGAAGGCTGAGCGCTGAAGAATTGATGCTTTTGAACTGTGGTGTTGGAGAAGACTCTTGAGAGTCCCTTGGACTGCAAGGAGATCCAACCAGTCCATTCTGAAGGAGATCAGCCCTGGGATTTCTTTGGAAGGAATGATGCTAAAGCTGAAACTCCAGTACTTTGGCCACCTCATGCGAAGAGTTGACTCATTGGAAAAGACTCTGATGCTGGGAGGGATTGGGGGCAGGAGGAGAAGGGGACAACAGAGGATGAGATGGCTGGATGGCATCACCGACTTGATGGACATGAGTTTGGGTGAACTCCAGGAGTTGGTGATGGACAGAGAGGCCTGGCATGCTGCAGTTCATGGGGTAGCAAAGAGTCGGACATGACTGAGCGACTGAACTGAACTGATGGGTCATCTTCAAATAGAAGTCCAAATAAAATGTGTAATTCACACCAAGAGAGAAGTTTTAGTATAATCATTGGCTGTCATTTTATGATAGTGTCTAATTTAGTTCTATTTTATTAGTTCCTATAAATATGGATTTAATTACTAAAGTATTATATACTTTATAAATCATGTGTGTCTGCATGCATGCTCAGTCATATCTGACTCTTTGTGACTCTATGGACTGTAGCCCACCAGGCTCCTCTGTCCATGGTATTACCCTGGCAAGAATACTACTAGAGTGGGTTGCCATTTCCTCCTCCAGGGGATGTTCCTGACCCAGGGATTGAACCCACATCTCCTGCATCTCTTGCGTTGGCAGGCAGATTCTTTACTGCTGAGCCATTGGGAAGCCACTTTATAAATATTAGATTCTAATTATTTTGTATTATTTACAACTAACCAGAAACAAATTTGTAGAAAGTGTCAAATATTTCAGTAACATACAATCTGAAAACTGTTATGTATTACTCATACTCAAGAATAAGTAGTATCAATAGTCATACACTTGAGGCTTTCTCCCAACGTCAATATAATATAACCTTTTTATATTATATATAAAATAATACATATACAATATACATTTACAATATGTATATTAAAGGAAAATTTCAGGATAGAAGGAAATAATTTTAGTTATAATACACATATAAAATTTTCCTTTAATATCTTAAACTTATTATATTCAAATGTCTGGTTCTTTTTAATAACTTCTCAGTATTCCATCTATTAAAATTCTACAGCATTCTCCCCAAATTAAAATTTGCATGCTGAGCTGAAATTGTCTCTATCATGTTGTAGAAATGAAATGTACTTATTTATCATTTTTATTCAGTTGCATCTCATAGGAAGTTTCCAGCAGATTTGCTCAGATATACAACCCACCAAATAGCAGATCAGATCAGTCGCTCAGTTGTGTCTGACGCTTTGCGACCCCATCAATCGAAGCACGCCAGGCCTCCCTGTCCATCACCAACTCCCGGAGTTCACTGAGACTCACGTCCATCGAGTCAGTGATGCCATCCAGCCATCTCATCCTCTGTTGTCCCCTTCTCCTCCTGCCCCCAATCCCTCCCAGCATCAGAGTCTTTTCCAATGAGTCAGCTCTACGCATGAGGTGGCCAAAGTACTGGAGTTTCAGCTTTAGCATCATTCCTTCCAAAGAAATCCCAGGGCTGATCTCCTTCAGAATGGACTGGTTGGATCTCCTTGCAGTCCAAGGGACTCTCAAGAGTCTTCTCCAACACCACAGTTCAAAGGCATCAATTCTTCGGTGCTCAGCCTTCTTCACAGTCCAACTCTCACATCCATACATGACCACAGGAAAAACCATAGCCTTGACTAGACGAACCTTTGTTGGCAAAGTAATGTCTCTGCTTTTGAATATGCTATCTAGGTTGGTCATAACTTTGCTTCCAAGGAGTAAGCGTCTTTTAATTTCATGGCTGCAGTCACCATCTGTAGTGATGGTTATACATTAAAAAATGAAATTGAATTTCTTGGAGAAAATCTCCTCTAAGTAGACTTCTCATAGAAAATCTTCATTGCCGTGTGCAGGCTTTCTCTAGTTGCAGGGAGTGGGGGCCACTCTTCCTTGCAGTACACAGGCTTCTCATTGTGGTGGCTTCTCTTGTTGCAGAGCATAGTGGCTAGGTATGCCGGCTTCAGTAATTGTGGTCCACAGGATCAGCAGTTGTGGCATGTGCTCTGCAGCATGTGAGAATCTTCACTGACCAGGCATTGAACCCTTGTCCCCTGCGTTTGTAGGTAGGACTATTATCCACTGAGCCACCAGGAAAATCCTGAGATGAGGGTTTGATAGAATAAACTAAAGAACATTTGTTTGTATGTGCAGTTGGTTTCAGAATGACCTTCAAGAATCCTCTGGGACCTGGTTTGATCTGGAGAGGAAAATTTTCCGCCTTTAACCACCATAAATAAAAACTTATTTTAAAAAAATCACATTTTCTTTTCAGATTGACATATTTTGAAGAAATGTCTTAAGTGTTTAGGAGTTTCTTTAAGCTTTTAGGAGTTTGGATTCTTATGTCTCTGCAAGGAGACAAAAATAGGGCTTTAAAGCAGGAGCAGGAGAATGACTAGGTCTGTTTGCAAAAGGTCATTGTGGCTGACACAGGGAGTTGATTTTGGGAAGAGTTATGGTCTAAGTGAGGTTTCATAGATAATGCACAAGGAGGTCACTCTTTGATTCAAAAGCCCTCATCTCAGAGTAAAACCAAAGGGCCTTCAGTGCTCAGTCTGTTTCCCCATCTTCTTCCCTCCAGCATCTCCCACCCTGTCCTTAAGGTCTTTACTAGGGCAGGAGTTTTATTGTTTTGTTCATTGTCCCAGGGACGGGGAAGCCTGGTGGGCTGCCGTCTCTGGGGTCGCACAGAGTCGGACACGACTGAAGCGACTTAGCAGCAGCAGCAGCAGCAGCATGGGGCCAGTGGGCTTCCCAGGGGGCCAAGTGGTAAAGAATCCTCCTGCAGTGCAGGAGACACAGGTCCGATACCTGGGTTGGGAAGATTCCCTGGAGAAGGAAACGACAACTCACTCCAGTATTTTTGCCTGGGAAAACCCATGGACAGAGGAACCTAGCAAACTATAGTCCATAGGGTCACAAAGAGTTAGATAAGGCTTAGTGAGTAAACAACCATAATAGGGCCCAAAGCTTTGCAGAGCTGCACATAGCTATGCTGATCATACCGGTAATTGAGTAAATGGTTTTTTGGTTTTAATATAAATTGAAAAATTCTTTGCCTGGTCTCCAAGGCCTATCTGGGGCAGTCACAGTCTCATCTTATCATCTTTGCCCAGGGATCTTGCTATGACCTCACTGAACTTGCTTTGATTTTCTCAGTCTTAGAATTCCCTATAATCTCTGCCTAGAAGAATCTTAATGTCCTCTTTTCTCAGCCAACTCCTTTTCAAATTTCAAGTCTCAGCTCTTACATGATTTCCCAAGAAGCGTTTCTTGCCACCTTCATAGACACTAACAATAAACATCCAGTTTTTTGCCTTCTTATTGTTTATCATAAATAATTTTTGTTTTATTTACAATGCAAGCATTTAAATTGTTTGAGATTTTACTTTTTTGGAATAGTTTAAGATTTACAGAAAAATTAAATAGGTAGTACTGCTGCTACTGCTGCTGCTGCTAAGTCGCTTCAGTCGTGTCCGACTCTGTGCAACCCCATAGACGGCAGCCCACCAGGCTCCTGAGTTCCCATATACTTTCATCCCAACAATTTTCCCTGTTATCTTATATTAAAAGGGCACATTTATTATAGCTAATGAACCAAGACGCAATTGTTACTTTCAATACATTAATATTAACTAAATCACGTAGTTTATTCAGATGTCCTTAGTTTTTGCCTCATGTCCTTTTTCTGTTTCAGAATCCCATCCAGGATACCATACTACATTTATTCATTGTCATGTTTCCTAAGGTGATGACAGTTTCTCAGACTTTCTTTATTTTTGAGGTTTTCAGGTGTCCTGGTCCCAACATATTGCATTGTTTTTGTTTGCTTTATTTTTGGCCACACTGCTCAGCATGTGGGATCTTAGTTCCCCAACCAGGCATTGAACCCACACACCCTGCACTGGAACCCCAGAGTCTTAACTGCTGGACCACCAGGGAAGTCCCTATTTTTAAGTATAACTTCTTAAAAGTAATTTAATCCTCTTTGTGAAGTTAGTATTAGTCTTTCCCAGTACACTGTAATCAAGTTTATGCCCATGTCTGACTTACAGCTGTGTCCCAGTGGCTAATACATAGCAGGCACTCAGTATAAATTGCTGAATGAACCCATTTGTTTGTGAAACTGAAACCATTCAACTCAGATTGGGAATTGAACTCACGTGCTGGGACTTGAACCAGAACCAAACCCACAGTCTTCCAACCGAAACCAGACACTTGGTTCAGGACCTAATGAAGCTCAGGTTATTGATGTCTTATCTCAGAAAGAATTCAGTGAGAGACAAAGTGGAAGGTAAGAAGTGGATTTATTTAGAGAGGAACACATGCTACAGACAGAGTGTGGGCCATCGCAGAGGACAAGTGTGGCCTCAAAATGTGGTATGGTTAGCTTTTATGAGCTGGGTAATTTCACAGGGGACTTTCCTGGTGGCTCTGTGGTAAAGAATCCAACTGTCAATGCAGGAGACTCTGGTTCAGTTCCTGGGTTGGGGAGATCCCCTGGAGAAAGAAGTGGCAACCCACTCCAGTATTCTTGCCTGCGAAATTCCATGGACAGAGGAACCTGGTGGGCTATAGACCATGGGGTTGCAAAAGTTGAATACAATTTAGTGACTAAACAGCAAGAACAAATTTCATAGGCTAATGAGTGGGAGGATTATTCCAACTATTTTGGGAAAGAGTTGGACTTATAGAAATTGGGCCACCACCCATTTTTTGGTCTTTGGTGGTTGGCCTGGGAACTGTCATGGTGCCTCTGGGTGTCATTTAGCTTGCTTATGTGCTAAACTGAGTATATTCTGAGGATCAAACCAGTCAATCCTAAAGGAAATCAGCCCTGAATATTCACTGGAAGGAATGATGCTAAAGCTCCAATCATTTGGCCACCAGATGCAAAGAGCCGACACGTTGGAAAAGACCCTGATACTGGGAAAGATTGAAGGCAAAAGGAGAAGGGAGTGACAGAGAATAAGATGGTTAGGCGGCATCACCAACTTGTTTCAGTTCAGTTCAGTTCAGTTCAGTCGCTCAATCACGTCCAGCTCTTTGCAACCCCATGGACTGCAGCACGCCAGGCTTCCCTATCCATCACCAACTTCTGGAGCTTGCTCAAACTCATGTCCATCAAGCCGGTGATATCATCCAACCATCTCATCCTTTGTTGTCCCCTTCTCCTGTCTTCCACCTTTCCCACCATTAGGGTCTTTTCAAATGAGTCAGTTCTTCACATCAGGTGGCCAAAGTATTGGAGTTTCAGCTTTAGCATTAGTCCTTTGAATGAATGTTCAGGACTGATTTCCTTTAGGATGGACTGGTTTGATCTCCTTGCAATCCAAGTGTCTTTTAAGAGTCTTCTCCAACACCACAGTTCAAAAGCATCAATTCTTCAGTGCTCAGCTTTCTTTATGGTCCAACTCTCACATCCATACATGACTACTGGAAAAACCATAGCTTTGACTAGATGAACCTTTGTTGGCAAAGTAATGTTTTCTTAATATGCTGTCTAGGTTTGTCATAGCTTTTCTTCCAAGGGGCAAGTGTCTTTTAATTTCATGGCTGCAGTGAACATCTATAGTGATTTTGGAGCCCAAGAAAAGAAAGTCTGTCATTGTTTCCATTTTTCCCCATCTATTTGCCATGAAGTGATGGGACTCAGTGGACATGAATTTGAGTAAACTCCAGGAGAAAGTGAAGAACAAAGGAGACTGGCATGCTGCAATCCATGGGGTCACAAAGAGTCGGACAGGACTTAGAGGCTGAACAGCAACAAAATTATTTTACTTGACAATATGTCTTTTATTTATTTATTTATTGTCATGCAGCATGCAGTACTTTAGTTCTCTGACCAGGGATCAAATCCACACCCCCTGCAGTAGAAGCAAGGAGTCCTAACCACTGGATCACCAGGGATGTCCCTACAATATGTCTTTTATTTGTCTCAACTTGTTCAGCTTTCATTTTCACCTGTGTATGGCCTCAGTACTGCTAATCCTTACTGAACATTGTAGAGCATATACAAGGAGCTATAACTACAGTAATGTATTAAGAAAGAAAACCTCCTTTTGAGAGACTTACAGTCTCCTCGAGAAGACTAGACATGTACTTAAAACTAAACATCAATACCTAAAGAAACTAAAGACCTATATATAGAAAACTATAAAACACTGGTGAAAGAAATCAAAGAGGACACTAATAGATGGAGAAATATACCATGTTCATGGATTGGAAGAATCAATATAGTGAAAATGAGTATACTACCCAAAGCAATCTATAGATTCAATGCAATCCCTATCAAGCTACCAACAGTATTCTTCACAGAGCTAGAACAAATAATTTCACAATTTGTGTGGAAATACAAAAAACCTCGAATAGCCAAAGCGATCTTGAGAAAGAAGAATGGAACTGGAGGAATCAACCTACCTGACTTCAGGCTCTACTACAAAGCCACAGTTATCAAGACAGTATGGTACTGGCACAAAGACAGAAATATAGATCAATGGAACAAAATAGAAAGCCCAGAGATAAATCCATGCACATATGGACACCTTATCTTTGACAAAGGAGGCAAGAATATACAATGGATTAAAGACAATCTCTTTTTAACAAGTGGTGCTGGGAAAACTGGTCAACCACTTGTAAAAGAATGAAACTAGAACACTTTCTAACACCATACACAAAAATAAACTCAAAATGGATTAAAGATCTAAACATAAGACCAGAAACTATAAAACTCCTAGAGGAGAACATAGGCAAAACACTCTCTGACATACATCACAGCAGGATCCTCTATGACCCACCTCCCAGAATATCGGAAATAAAAGCAAAAATAAACAAATGGGACCTAATTAACCTTAAAAGCTTCTGCACATCAAAGGAAACTATCAGCAAGGTGAAAAGACAGCCTTCAGAATGGGAGAAAATAATAGCAAATGAAGCAACTGACAAACAACTAATC
>NW_011495020.1:4489658-4494027 GCF_000754665.1 Bison bison bison
GAATCAAGACCACTATGAGGTACCATTTCACACCAGTCAGAACGGCTGCGATCCAAAAGTCTACAAATAATAAATGTTGGAGAGGGTGTGGAGGAAAGGGAACCCTCTTACACTGTTGGTGGGAATGCAAACTAGTACAGCCACTATGGAGAACAGTGTGGAGATTCCTTAAAAAACTGGAAATAGAACTGCCTTATGATCCAGCAATCCCACTGCTGGGCATACACACTGAGGAAACCAGAAGGGAAAGAGACACGTGTACCCCAATGTTCATCGCAGCACTGTTT
Organism: Bison bison bison; assembly: GCF_000754665.1. Taxonomy (NCBI): domain Eukaryota; kingdom Metazoa; phylum Chordata; class Mammalia; order Artiodactyla; family Bovidae; genus Bison; species Bison bison. Next base: position 4,489,946 of record NW_011495020.1, read on the forward strand.
ATAATAGCCAGGACATGGAAGCAACCTAGATGTCCATCAGCAGATGAATGGATAAGAAAGCTGTGGTACATATACACAATGGAGTATTACTCAGCCATTAAAAAGAATACATTTGAATCAGTTTTAATGAGGTGGATGAAACTGGAGCCTATTATACAGAGTGAAGCAAGCCAGAAGGAAAAACACCAATACAGTATACTAACGCATATATATGGAATTTAGAAAGATGATAACAATAACCCTGTGTACGAGACAGCAAAAGTGACGCTGATGTATGGAACAGTCTTATGGACTCTGTGGGAGAGGGAGAGGGTGGGAAGATTTGGGAGAATGGCATTGAAACATGTATAATATCATGTATGAAACGAGATGCCAGTCCAGGTTCAACGCACGATACTGGATGCTTGGGGCTAGTGCACTGGGACGACCCAGAGGGATGGTATGGGGAGGGAGGAGGGAGGAGGGTTCAGGATGGGGAGCACATGTATACCTGTGATGGATTCATTTTGATATTTGGCAAAACTAATACAATTATGTAAAGTTTAAAAATAAAATAAAATTAAAAAAAAAACAACTAAAGATCAATAAATAAAACATTGCGTAACCTGTAAAATGAATGATATAAATCTGAAGTTTTTACTAGGTCTCTGGGAGCAGAAAACTGAATGGGACTCAAGATAGCAGGCTTTGAAAAAAAATCCAGAGACAAGCTCAACCTTCAGAGTTCTAAGAGCATTTTGTTCTGGTAATGGATATTCAGTTGTCCGCCCTACAGCCTGGAAATCTCTATAGCACCTCTCCTAAATAAAAGCCATGTGTCAGTGGTGTATGGTAGAATAAATATGAGCTTTGGAATAAAAATCCCAATTCTGTTTATTTATTATAAACTGTGTGCTCAAGAAAAAAGTTGGTAAAGATTCTCACACTTAATAAAAATTATCCAAAACATGGAAATAAGGCAAAAAGAAGGCTGTGTATCTTTCCAATGTCACACTTCAGGTCTATCTTACAGGCCTGCCCAAGGATGATTTAATTCTCTAGAGAAATGATCACTTTTGGGAGACTCTGGGAAATTACATGTTAACTTGTAGATTTTTGTCTGATAGACAAATGATTCCTCTCCAGCAAAAATGGTATCTCAAAACGGCTAGTCTTACTGCCCTGTAGGACATTAACTAGTTGTGTCTTTCACCTTGCAAATTTATTTAGCATGTCTTTCCTGGTTGTTGTTATTCAGTAACCAAGTTGTGTCTGACTCTTTGCAACCTCAAGGACTGCAGCACACCAGGCTTCCTTATCCTTTATCATCTCCTGGAATTTGCCCAAGTTCATGTCCACTGAATCGATAATGCCGTCCAACCATCTTATCCTCTGTCGCTTACTTCTTCTCCTGCCCTCAATGTCTCCCAGCATCAGGGTTATTTTTTTCCAGTGAGTCAGCTCTTTGCATCAGGTGGTCAAAGTATTGGAGCTTCAGCATCAGTCATTCTGATGAGTATTCAGGGTTGATTTCCTTTAGGATGGACTGGTTGGATCTCCTTGCAGTCCAAGGGACTCTCAAGATTCTTCTCCAGCACCACAGTTCGAAAGCACCAATTCTCCTGCACTCTGCCTTCTATATGGTCCAGCTCTCACATCTGTACATGACTACTTGAAAAGACCGTGCCTTGACTAGATGAACATTTGTTGGCAAAGTATGTCTTTGCTTTTTAACACCCTGTCTAGGTTTGTCATAGCTTTCCTGTCAAGAAGCAATTGTCTTTCCTGGGTGACCTTATAAATCTCTATTATTCAAATGGTCTTTGGAACAGCTTTACTGTCTGCCAGTTCCCTTTGTTGTTGTTCAGTCGCTCAGTCATGTCTGACTCTTTGTGACCCTGTGGACTATAGCCCGCCAGGCTCCTCTGTCCATGGGATTCTCCAGGCAAGAACACTGGAGTGGGTTGCCATTTCCTTCTCCAGGGATCTTCCTGACCCACCAGTTCCCCTACTGGTAAGTTAAACAAATCTCTCACACACACACATATCTGGGAGCCATATTTTAACTTTGGGCAAGTAGCTAATAAATATTTTCCTTACTTGTTGGTTTCCTCTTTGTAGTCAATGTCATGTGGGAAAAGACATTTTCTTTGACAAAAGATTTGCTCAGTTTCCACAGCTTACAGGGTTTATTTTTTCTGCTTATACCTTACAATAAACTGTAATATTGAACATATGAATTTTATTTTATTTACTTACTTTTTTGGCTACACCGGGTCTTAGCTGAGGCACATGATGTCTTTGATCTTTGACGTATGCAAGATCTTTAGTTGCAGCATGCGGGATCTAGTTCCCTGACCAGGGATCAGACCCAGGGCCCCTGCATTGGGAGTGTGAAATCTTAGCTACTAGGTCACCAGGGAAGTCCCAAACAAAGGAGTTTTAAATGCTCATGAAACATGCCAGTAGAGAAGTCAAGAAAGTTCTAAGTTTAGAGTTCAGCAAAGAGGCTGGGCTGACAATATAAGTTTGGGAGTCATGTGCATCATCAAGAAGATATTTAAAGTCATAACGATAAACAGGGATGAAGGAGTGGGGAAAAGAATGAGAGAAGAAATAAAGACCAACACAGAACAGTTGATGTGATACAGTATCGAATTGGAATTCCAGTATTTAGAGACCCACAGAGGATGAAGAGATAGCAAAGGAGACTGGAGAGGGAACAGAGATATCAGAGAACAAAACAGTACAGTGTCAGAGAAACCAGAGGGCTGGGTCAAATGCTGCTGAGAGGCTGTGTCAGATAAGGAGTCAGTTCAGTTGCTCAGTCGTGTCCGACTCTTTGCAACCCCATGGACTGCAGCATGTCAGGCTTCCCTGTCCATCACCAACTTCCAGAGTTTGCTCGAACTCATGTCCATCAAGCCAGTGATGCCATCCAACCATCTCATCCTCTGTTGTTCCCTTGTCCTCCTGTCTTCCATCTTTCCCAGCATCAGGGTCTTTTCCAATGAGTCAGTTCTTTGTATCAGGTGGCCAAAGGATTGGAATTTCAACTTCAGCATCAGTCCTTCCAATGAACATTCAGGACTAATTTCCTTTAGGATTGACTAATTGGATCTCCTTGCAGATAAGGAGTAGAATGCATATATTAGATATGGCAAAATGGGAGACAGCCATGACTTTAAAGATGTCACAGTGTGGAGAGATGAAGACAGAAGTCTGGCTGGATTTGAATGGGTTGAACAGAAGTTAAAGACACAACAGCAGGGATTTCCTGGCAGTCCAGTGGTTAAGGCTTTATGCTTCCTTTGCAGGGGACACAGGTTTGATCTCTGGATTGGGAACTAAGATCCTGTATGCTGTGTGGCACAGCCAAAAAAAAAAAAAAGGGAAGTCTACTTGAGACTTCTGGAAATGATTTAGACTCTACAAACCTTAATTATATCCCTAGCAAAATCCTGATGATTTCACCAATGTGAAACCAACAAAAATGGATGCCTGCTACACACCCCACTGTGCTATGCTATAGAATTATTGAGAGCAATGCTTGAGGAAGCATCAACTCAAGTGGAATGTGGGTTCTAGGTCTTGACCACCTGGGCTCCAATCCCAGCCCTTTCACTAACTAGCTCAAGGACCTTGGGCAATCACCACAACTCTGAATCTCAGTTTCCTTGTCTATAAATGGGCATGGAATGTAGCATCTACCTCATTAGACTGTTGTAATGATAAAAAGTATTTAGAATAAGCCTGCACATGGTAAGTACTGAATAAATGTTTGTTGTTGTTTAGTTGCTAAGTTGTGTCTGACTCTTTTGCGACCTCATGGACTATAGCCCATCAGGCTCCTCTGTCTATGGGATTTCCCAGGCAAGAATACTGGGGGGGGTTGCCACCTTTATTATTACGTTTTCCAATAGTTAAAAAAGATTTATAAATACAAAGTATTAAATGTCATGATCAAAGCAGGCATTGGGGTTATGAGAGCTCAGAGGTTGCTTGGGCTAGTAAGGGTCCAAGAAAGAACCCCATTGCAGTGATTCTTGATCTCTGTCTAGACTATATATATATATATATATATATATATTTTTTTTTTTTTT
>NW_011495020.1:4494159-4505292 GCF_000754665.1 Bison bison bison
TTCCTCATGATGATCCTATGAGGATATACTGCTAAGATATCAAGGCTTAAAAAGAATCAGAGAAAAGATACTGCAGTTTATTATGGCATCCAGAAATCTTTCTTAAATAATTTTTCTTGTATTTTACAAAACTGTAAAGGCCTGGGAGTTTGTAGTTTTGAGATCATATTAATATATATCTTGAGCAAAGACTGTATCTTTTCTTCAATACTTGATGAAATTTCTTAACTGCCATGAGGGAGAGAGAAGAAATAAAGACTTTGCTATGGCCTTGTTGCGGTTTCCTGGCTACTTTCCCCAGTGGTTGTTTGTGTGTTATTACTATAGATTCCTACCTTAACAAGAAAGGAATGATAGTAAACCAGTCTAATCAAGTTCCTCCTTGCTTAAAACCTATCAGTGTTTCTCCACAGTAAAGCCCTCAACAAGTCCTGGCTTAAGATAATTTCTACTAATTTTTTTCACTCTTAAATGTTCCCTTATGAAAAGTCTTCCGTTTAGTCTCTTCTTTTGAAACATGGTCCCGCTGAGTTTTAAGAATTCTGTGATCTTAAGTCTCACACAGAACGTTGTTTATGGGCCAGCAATGCTGTTATCACCTGAGAGCTTATTAAAAATGCAGAATCTGAAGCCCAACCCAGACCTACTGAATCAGAAATTGCATTTTGACAGGCTGTCTCTGCACATTAAAATTTAAGAGGCGCTGGTACAAAAGAGGTAAAAGGAACTTAGGAGAACTTCAGAATTTTTCTGTGCAAAAACTCTGAGGTATTTTGCACAGAAGCAGAGCAAATTAAAACTAAATCTACCATGGAAATGTTTTCCAAAAGCAGATATTTTTCAAAATCAGATTTGTAAGTTCAAAATATAATTTGTGACATTTGGTATACTCATACTAGTGACTTGCTACAGAGTTTAAGCTCTTTTTTAAGTATTCAACTTTTTTCATAGAGCTGGCCTTTCATATTGATAAGTAGGATTTAATGACAATGGAAGGGAAACATTATTTTAGACTTTGACATGGGACAAAGTCATCTATAAGAACATGAGTCAAATAGAAGTCAAATGGCTTCTCTTGCCATATCTTCTTTCTTTCCTCCCAGAATCAATGGTAGCCACTTAAAAACATCTTTTCCTATTTCTAAAAAAACTCACCTTTCTCTGCTTGTAGACAACTTAGCATTTTCTACGAGGATTTGTTCTTGCACTATTCTACACAATCAAGAGTTTGATAATTTACCTTTCTACATCTTCAGTTCAGTTCAGTTGCTCAGTCATGTCCGACTCTTTGCGACCCCATGGACTGCAGCACGCCAGGCTTTCCTGTCCATCACCAACTCCCAGAGCTTACTCAAACTCATGTGCATCAAGTCGGTGATCTTGATGCACAACCATCTCATCCTCTGTTGTCCCCTTCTCCTCCTGCCTTCAATCTTTCCCAGCACCAGGGTCTTTGCTAATGAGTTAGTTCTTCACATCAGGTGGCCAAAGAATTGGAGTTTCAGCTTCAGCATCAGACCTTCCAATGAATATTCAGGACTGATTTCCTTTAGGATGGACTGGTTGGATCTCCTTGCAGTCCAAGGGACTCTCAAGAGTCTTCTCCAACACCACAGTTCAAAAGCATCAATTTTTCAGTGCTCAGCATTCTTTACAGTCCAAATCTCACTTCCATACATGACTACTGGAAAAACCGTAGCTTTGACTAGACGGACCTACAGACCTTTGTTGGCAAAGTAATGTCTCTGCTTTTTACAACATCTTGGTTTCGAAGAATTCTTTGTATCCATTGCTACCGGCAACTCTGTCAGGTTTGCAAGTACATTTCAATTTCATTTATAGGAAACAATATGTCAATTTTAAACAATTTTAGGGGTGGGCTCAGAAAGATGCTGAGAAGTTCACCATTGTGAGTATAACTTCTGCTGCTTGAGCATATTTGGAATGTGATGAACTGTGGAAAGTAGTGGGAGCTCAAAGTACAACTCTATCCATTATAGCTGGCATCTTCCTTTATCTTACTGGGAAATGGCCAACAGTGGAAACCTGGAGAGTTAGGATCTGAAAAAGGAGACCCCTGCCGCTGCTGCCAAGTGGCTTCAGTCATGTCCGACTCTGTGCGACCCCATGGACGGCAGCCCACCAGGCTCCCCCAGCCCTGGGATTCTCCAGGCAAGAACACTGGAGTGGGTTGAGGTGTGATGGGTTAGGGATCAGGACACCTATTAAAGCTGTTAAAAATTTCATAGTGAGTCACTTTCAATTGTCTTAAAATTTCAGTTATTTTCCCCAAATCAGGATGCATTAAAAGTGAGTGTTTTGTTCTGGTATAACTAGGTTATATCATGTTCATCCTTGTGAAGTACCATTCTGGTGTCATTTACTGAGCATGTTATACCAAAGAAGCCAGTAATCTTGACTCCTATTCCCCCCTCTCCTTGTAGTATCAAGAACATGAATTTTAGAATCAAGAAATCTTAGTATAGATCCTAAGGAAGGCTCATTTTTCTCATTTGTGAGGTGGGCTGATGTGTGTGTATATGTGTGTGCTCAGTCATGTCTGACTCTTTGTGACCCCATGGACAGTAGCTCGCCAGGCTCCTCTGTCCGTAGGGATTCTCCAGGCAAGCATACTGGAGTGGGTTACTATTTCCTACTCCAGGGGATCTTCCCGACCCAGGGATCAAACCCATGTCTCTTGTGTCTCCTGCATTGGCAGGCAGATTCTTTACCACCTGGAAAGCCCCAGACTGATAATACCTCATAAATAAAGGAAAATTAAGACTGATCCATATACAGCCAACAGCCCATAATCATTACTCAGTAAATGTTAGTTCCTTTCTCTGGCAGAGCATAAAATATCTTAATCCTTCAAGAAAGATTGCTGGGTGTGGAAGGCTGAAATGGTTTATGAAAAACAGCCCCTAGGGCACTATCTCTAAGGATGATCTCTTTTTTCTATCTGCCCTCTGAATACTCCAGATGCAGCCTTGCAATATTAAAAATCACTTTGCCCATAGCTTGGGGAGCCAAAGAAGAGTTGAGATGAAACTGCAACCCAAAATCATGTGACAACATGATTGTCATGAGCATACATTTTAGAAAGGAAAATCATATAGTTCAGTGTAAGGAAACCCTTGGAAGTTTCCTTTGCTCTCAGTACAGCCTTTGGCAGTGCCTGCAGCCTCTGGCACCATGAATACTGCCTCTACTGAGGCCATAGACTCCATTGTTATGGGCAGCCTCCATAGTAATATCCAGCAACAGGGTTGAGGAAAAGGAGAAAAGCCACAGAACAGACATCAAAGGCAATTATCGCAAAACTCAGCTTGCTGGGAGTGGAAGCAGTCACTCAGAATGTCATTTTGGAAATAAATTCCCTAGACAGATTAAAAATTTTGAGTGTCACCAAAGTAAAAATGTGACCCAGGGCTTTCTATGAAAAAGATGTTTTGAGCAAAAGCATATTAGCATCTGCTTCTTGAGGTTGAGTATTTCCTGATTTGCAAATATGCTTCTTCCTGGTACCTCAAAAGAGGTTTGATTACATTTCCAAAGTAGTGACATCTGTTTTTCATTCCACAGTGAGTTCATACATTCCTTCCTGCCAGCTTGTGGCAAATACTTATATAGCACCTACTATCTGCAAAGCATTTCAGATAATGTGACAATTTGACCATAGAGGTGGAGCATATCAATGCAAACAGAGATCTTACATTAATTATCATGCTGACAATTATTTTTGTCAGTATGGCTTCAAGACATCAGGAAAAATTCCTCTCTAGGTGGCCATAAAATCTGATAGATATTTTGAAGTTCCCAGAGAATTCAGCAACTTCTATTTTCTTTGTTCTTAATATTAGAATATCCCTAATTCAAAAGGTCTCTCTCTCTCTCTCTTTTTTAGCATCTTACATACTTATATGTTTGTGTATATGCTTTCTTTTTCTGGTTAGGCAACTACAAGATCCCTATAAAGCTGAGATCCCTATATCTTATTTTGCAACTCCCATTTTTCATTTAACAATATGCAGTTGACCCTTGAACAATGTGCAGGTGAGCGGTATTGACCTTCTGTGCCATCAAAATCTGATATAACTTAAAGATGGCTCTGTATCCAGGGTTCCATGTCCACAGATTCAACCAACCACGAAACATGTAGTACTGTACTACAAGTTCATTGAAAAATCCACATATACATGTTCTTTAAACCTGTGTTGTTCAAGGGTCAACTATACTCTAAGGATCTTTTCAAATCAATATCCAAATGTGTATGGATTGAACTTGGTTATTCTACATTGCAGGTGGATTCCTTACCATCTGAGCCTCCAGGGAAGCCCTACTATATATCACTAGCTAAAATGAAACATTCTGTTATGTTACTTATCCAGCCTGTCTTTATTTCTGTTATGTTCTTCCACCATAATGCATGCTGAGAACTTGTTGGCTGGTCCCCAGGACTGAAACACTGCCTGGTACATAGAAGGGACTTCACAGATATTTGTTAAATGAATGACTGAATGAACAACAAAAATTTCACTTTAAATGTTAAAACTACTTGAATTAAATTTTTACCATTTTACTTTTCTGAATGTGCGGTTTACTCCATTTTTAAAAAACATGGAGAATTCCCCGGTGATCCAGTGGTTAGGGACTCTGTGCTTCCACAGTAGGGGGCACGGGTTCAATCCCTGCTTGGGGAACTAAGATCCCACATGCTGCACAGCATGACCAAAAAATAAAGAAGTAAATAAAACATGGCATACATAGAAGATACACTCTCAAAAGCATAAAATATTTAAGTAATAAAAATTGGAGAAAAATTATTTTCACACTTGAGGAACATGTTTTAAAGAAATACCTTAATATAAATTTGAAAAAGTGGAGAATTTGAATTTATATAAGCTGCTCTAAAAAGTTAACTGGAACAACCTGAAATCTAACTTTTTTTTTTTCAGGAAATTATGGTGAATCTTCCTAATGACTGAAATTCAAGGAACATCGAACACTTGAAATGACTAGAAGGATCATTAGATGAAGTATAGACAGATGAAAAAAATTAAACATCATAGATATAGGCTCCATTACTTATTCACTAACTCCTGCTCACTGCTTGCCTGGAAACATGAACTTCATTATGCCTGGATCACAATCCTTCTTTGAGTATAGGTCTTGTGGAAACATGGAGCTCACAGGCTGTAAGGGGCTGAAGTTCTTGCTTCTTGAGAATGAGCTCATGGATCTCTCTAAATGAGAAACAGAGAACGGGATTCTTCTTTGTTCTTTGCCTGGAACAAATGAAGCTCAGAGCAGCATGCAAAAACCAGACAGAAAGTGGGACTCCACTGGGATAATAAGAACTCTGGTTTATTCTGTTTGTTGATAGTCATCAAATACATCTATGCATGGCTTCACAAAACAAAAACAAAAAAGTAAGAAAAAAGTCCTTCAGAGATAAGAAAATTTCCCTTCATATTAGCACACATTTTCTGTGGGTATTCTCAAGATGCTGTGAGGAATTCAAAGAAGTCCATCACAAGATCGCTGCCCGGGGCTCCTGTAATCTTAGAGAAGATAAACACGAAAACCATGGACAGCATAAAAGGAAAATGTGAGGCTCCTTGTTAAAATATGTTTAAGAATTTTAAAGAATAGTTATGAGAATTTCAATATAGTGACAACAGAGCCTTAAATCAAGTTTGGGTTCTTCAAATTGCACAGGGCCTCATATAATTACACTGGTCCCACATTTGGGAAGCTGTCTCTAGAGAAAATGACAAATCATTATGACAAAATAGAGCAAAATAAACTCTTGAGTTTATTTTATTTTCCTCACAAGGTGCTGAGGAAATAAGAAAGGAAGAAGCCAGTAGGCACCCATGCTACAGAAAGGGGGCCAAAAGATGATATACAAATATGCCAACACCTCCTCTAAGGGCAGTGTTGGGGCAAAGAGGATAGTGTAGACTGGGAAAAAAAAAAAAAAAAGCACAACCTCATAAAAGTTGAGAAATATGGTTTATTCAGTGAACTTGCTTAGGACTTAAGCCCAGGAGACACTTGTCAGATAGCTCTGAGGGACAGCTCTGAAGAGGTAAGGGAGAAGCCAGGACATAAAAAATTTTTGCAAAAAAACAAAAGCCAAACAAAGAAACAAAAACCCCAGGTAGTTGGAACATCAAAAGATTATTGTTTTTTTGTTAGTTTTTTTGTTTTAATCTTAGTTTGGTCATGCCTCACAAGGCATGTGGGATCCTAGTTACCTGACCAGGGATATAACCCACACCCCATGCAGTGGAAGTGTGGAACCATGGAAGGCCAGAGAAGTCTTAAGAGATTACTGTTAATTAAAGAAAATGATAAGACGGTTAGATAGCATCACCAATGAGAAAGTTTGGGGCTGTCTTAGCACTGTAGATTCTATACACAAACGAGAGAGGGTTAACTGTTAAAATTGGAGATGAGTGTCTGTTCTTTGGAGGTGTGGTCCCTTTCCTACTTCAAGAGGTGAATGTCAGCTCTGCTGTAACTTCTCTATGACCTTGGATGCATTACTCTATCTTGGATACTATAAAGAAATGAAAATCAAAACTACAATGAAGTATCACCTCAATACCAGTCAGAATGGTCATCATCAAACGATCTACAAATAATAAACACTGGAGAGGGTGTGGCGAAAAAGGAACCCTCCTGCACTGCTGCTTGTTGAATCCAAGCAAACTCCAGGAGATAGTGGAGGACAGAGGAGCCCGGCGCGCTGCAGTTCATGGGGTTGCAGAGTTGGGACATGACTTAGCCACTGAACAACAACAACAAAAGAAAAACCTGACATCTCAACTTAATAAGTTTAGCACTTTTCTATGCATGGGAAGATGCAAGAGTATGGTCTCATTGAAATCATCCCTTTGATATATACCAGGGCCAGCATCCTGCTTTACTTAATCCTGCACCCCCTAAGGGGGATGGCTACAGTGACTGATGGTTTGACAGCCCCAACATCCTTTGTTTACTGATATAACAGGTGAAATTCTCCATCCACAATTGGGAGTTGATACAGGAGGCTGTTCTTATTTGATTTCTATACTTCTGTATTATCTGAATCTTTCCACCACCAGTTTGTATTTATGTATTTGTAATTCAAACAAACAAATTAACTAAAGAACCTAGGCTACAGCAAGCCTACTGTTTCTTTATTCTTTTTTAATTGAAATGTAGTTGATTCATAATGTGCCAACAGCCACCGTTTCTGGTTTTTTTTTGTCACACCACATAGCATGTGGTATCTTAGTTCCCTGACCAGGGATTGAAACCTCACTCCTTGCACTGGAAGCTTGAATTCTTAACAACTGGACCACCAGGGAAGTCCTAGCTTACTGTTTCTTAATAGTTATCTCAGAGGTCAGTAGGAAAACAAACCTTTGGCATTAGTTCTCTATTTCTGCACTAAGTCAAAACTTAAACAACAATAAATGCTAACTAGCTTAGACAATTTCAGGAATTTGGGAGAACTTTACCTGGTGCTTCTGGCTAGAGATCGCTCATGAAGTTATGGTCAAAATGTCCACTGGGCTGCAATGTCATCCGAAGGTTTGATAAGGCAAAAGAATTCACTTAGAAGATGGCCTGCTCATATGACTGGCCCACTTGGTGCTGGCTGCTGGCAGAGGCATTGATTCCTTACCTACTCAAATGTCCTTATGACATGGCAACTGACTTCCCCCAGAGCAAGTGACCCAAAAGAACAAGTCAAAACTGCAATGTGTTTTATGACCTGGACCAGGAATTGGCAAACTATAAGTGACCGATAAAGCTACCCTGCTACCTTCTTTGTAAATAAAGTTCTTTTAGATCACAGCTACAGTCATCATTTACTTACTGGTTGCATTCTTACTATAGTGACAGCGTTGAGTAGTTACAATAGAAACCATATAGCCTGTAAAGTTTAAAATATTTACGATATTTACTACCTTTTAGGAAAAATGTCGGTCAACCTTTGACCTAGCCTTAGAAGTCATCCACCATTATTTTCCTGGTTTTCTATTGGTTACAGAGACAAACCCCGATAAGATGCTGGGGGACTATACAGAGTGTGAACACCAGGAGGCAGAGATCATTGAGGACCATCCTGAAGGCTAGCTGCTACACACTTCCCCCCCTACAGGCTCTCTAACATCTCTGTCATTGCACTTGCCACCTCATAGGGTAACTGTCTATTAGTTGGCTTCCCCCACTATGATACCAAAGCACCCGTAGGCCTGGGCTGTGCATTGTTCCATCTTTGGGCCTCAGTACTAGAACAACTGGAGAAGGTGATGGCACCCCACTCCAGTACTCTTGCCTGGAAAATCCCATGGACGGAGGAGCCTGGTGGGCTGCAGTCCATGGGGTCGGGAAGAGTCAGACACAACTGAGCGACTTCACTTTCACTTTTCACTTTTCACTTTCGTGCATTGGAGAAGGAAATGGCAACCCACTCCAGTGTTCTTGCTTGGAGAATCCCAGGGACAGGGGAGCTTGGTGGGCTGCTGTCTATGGGGTCGCAGAGAGTCGGACACGACTGAAGCAACTTAGCAACTAGCACAATAGCACTTAATTTTTTAATTGGATGATAATTGCTTTACAATGTTGTGTTGGTTTCTGCTGTACACCAACAAGAATCAGTCATAAGTATACGTGTATTCCCTCCCTCTTGAGCCCCTCCTCTGCAACAGCAGCACTTTAAGTATAAGAGTTCAGTTCAGTTCAGTTCAGTCGCTCAGTCGTGTCCAACTCTTTGCGACCCCATGAATCACAGCATGCCAGGCCAAAGAGTAGCAAGAGCTTAAAAATGTTTGTGGGCTGCATGCATGTAAACTAGGAGTGTCAGAAAAGTTTCATCAGGCAGGGGGCATTTGAACAAATCTTGGAGGGATTTAATTTGATTAAGTAGAGAAGACAAGATGAAGGAAAGGAAGACAAATAAATAGAAGACATCGAAAAAATTAGAAGCAACAGGACAGCTATTGATTATTTTCCTGATGATTTATCATAATGTGCTCTTCTCAAAAGCCTGTGCACTAATTAGAATCCTTCTCACTGAAAATGGCAGAAGCCCAAGGGGAGGAGAGCCAGGGGAAGGGAGAGGTTCACATGGGTCCCAGGCTGCCGTGGAACCAAAGTGTAATGTCACAGGAATCCCTTTCTCCACACTTCCCCTACTTGTCTGTCTGTATATGGGTTATATGGCCTCTGGTTCAATATTATAGTGGGGAGGCTGGCCCAGAAAGGACTCTTTTTCTCTAACACTGAATAGAAAAATTCTAGGAAGGGATTCTGATTGGCCTGGGTTGATGCCTGAGAGTTGGGAGGATGGGGGTACTTAAATTGGATATGCCCACAAAAACCTCTGACTTGAGTGAGAGGAGTACTATCTCCCCTGAAGAAGCAGGGTGCTGTCACTAAAGAAAGAGAGGAGCACTGGGTGGGCAAAACAGTAATAACTACTCTAATAGTGGCTTCCATATCTATTTAAGCCAGCAAGAAAAGGCATTTTATCATTGAAGAATCCCATGGACAGAGGGATTCTCCATTTTATCACTGGATAATCCCATGGACAGAGGGTAGCACAGAGTCAGACATGACTGAAGCGACTTAGCACACACATGTATATAATACTTTGGGTTCCCTGGGAAGCAGATTCTGGATGGAGAGTTGATGCAGCTCATTTATTGAGGCGTTCTCTAGGATCAGTAATTTTGAAAGTACAAAGGACACAGAATTGGGCAGAGGAAAAAGTAGAACTTAGTGATGCTCCTGCAATCTAAGTGAAGCTTCAGTTGATTATACAGAGTTCTGAAGTTGATTTATCAATAGCATCTCAAATTGTGGCAAGAGTGGGTTGACCAACCTTTCCAATTTACCCAGGATTGAGAGGTCTCCAAGGACAAAGGACATTCAGGTTTAAAGTTCCAGGCAAGACAGAATACTTCTAGGAGGATTGGATCTTTGCACTTACCTCCTAAGTTGACCAGTCACTGGATTCGGGCTTTCCTTGGGGAGGGGCCTTAAGCCTGCGTAACTCAGTTCCCTCAGTATCTGTGCTAGTGGTTCAGTCATGTCCAACTGTTTGAGACTGCATGGACTGCAGCTGGCTACGCTCCTCTGTCCGTGGAATTTTTCTAGGCAAGAATACTGAAGTGAGTTACCATTTCCTACTGAAGGGGATCTCCCCGATCCAGTGATTGAACCCATATCTGCTGCACTGGCAGGAGGATTCTTTACCACTGCCGCTGCTGCTAAGTCACTTCAGTCGTGTCCATCTCTGTGTGACCCCATAGACAGCAGCCCACCAGGCTCTGCCATCCTTGGGATTCTCCAGGCAAGAACACTGGAGTGGGTTGCCATTTCCTTCTCCAATGCATGAAAGTGAAAAGTGAAAGGGAAGTTGCTCAGTCGTGTCTGACTCTTTGAGACACCATGGGCTGCAGCCTACCAGACTTGTCCGTCCATGGGATTTTTCCAGGCAAGAGTACTGGAGTGGGGTGCCATTGCCTTCTCCATCTTTACCACTGAGTCACCTATAAACCTGCCAAGGGCAATTTCTGGGGCAGGGTTAGATTTTGAGCAGTTAGTCAGCAGCAGGCAACATTCTTAGGAACTGGGGAGTGTTGTGCTTAATCGTAAATGAAAGAATCTGAGGAATACACCACAGCAACTACTACAATATATAAAACTAAAACTATATAAAATGTTTCTGGAAAAAATATCTACTCTTGCCATGAATGGTATATTCTGATATTTTCTAATCTAATCCATTAAAAAATGTACTGGCCCTCTAGTTCAGTCGCTCAGTCTTGTCTGACTCTTTGCAACCCCATGGAGTGCAGCACACCAGGCCTCCTTGTCCATCACCAACTCTCAGAGCTTACTCAAATTCATGTCCATTGAGTCAGTGATGCCATCCAATCAGCTCATCCTCTGTTGTTCCCTTCTCCTCCTACCTTCAATCTTTCCCAGCATCAGGGTCTTTTCAAATGAGTCAGTTCTTCGAATCAGGTGGCCAAAGTATTGGAGTTTCAGCTTCAACATCAGTCCTTCCAATGAATACTCAGGACTGATCTCCTTTAGGATGGACTGGTTGGATCTCCTTGCTGT
>NW_011495020.1:4505392-4524162 GCF_000754665.1 Bison bison bison
GTCCAAGGGACTCTCAAGAGTCTTCTCCAACACCACAGTTCAAAAGCATCAATTCTTCAGTGCTCAGCTTTCTTTATGGTCCAACCCTCACATCCATATATGACTACTGGAAAAACCATAGCCTTGACTAGATGGACCTTTGTTGGCAAAGTAATGTCTCTGCTTTTAATATGTTGTCTATATTGGTCATAACTTTTCTTCCAAGGAGTAAGCGTCTTTTAATTTTTTGGCTGCAATCACCATCTGCAGTGATTTTGGAGCCCCCAAAAATAAAGTCTGCCACTGTTTCCACTGTTTCTCCATCTATTTGCCTTGAATTGTGGACCGGATGCCATGATCTTTGTTTTCTGAATGTTGAGCTTTAAGCCAACTTTTTCACTCTCCTCTTTCACTTTCTTCATGAGGCTCTTTAGTTCTTCTTCACTTTCTGCCATAAGGCCCTCTGAACTAGCACTTCACAAAAGAAGATATTTAAATGGCCAATAAACAGATGATAAAGTTCTCAACTTCATTAGTTATCAGAGAAATGCAAATTTAAAACCACAGTGCAATAACACTATGTGCTGTTTCTTCAGTCATGCCCAACTCTATGCCACCCTATAGACTGCAGCCCAACAGGCTCCTCTGTCCATGGGATTGTCCAGGCAAGAATACTGGAGTGGACTGCCATGCCCTCCTCCAGGGGATCTT
Organism: Bison bison bison; assembly: GCF_000754665.1. NCBI lineage: Eukaryota > Metazoa > Chordata > Mammalia > Artiodactyla > Bovidae > Bison > Bison bison. The sequence continues at coordinate 4,506,083 of NW_011495020.1, forward strand.
CCCAACCAAGGGACTGAACCCATGGTTCTCATGTCTCCTGCACTGGCAAGCAGCTTCTTTACCACTAGCACCACCTGGGAAGCCCGCAGAAACACTGTATATCCTGCCAAATGGCTAAACTGAGGAAAACAGTGCCAATTGTTAGTAAAGATATGGAGGAACTGTAATTTTCACATATTATGGGAGTGTAAATTGGCACAAGCCAAAAACAACTATTTAGCATTATCTACTAAAGTTTAGCAAACATACACAGTTCAACTCAGCAATTGAGCTCCAAGGTATAATACATACTGGACAGAAATGTACATATGGTCATGAAAAAATGTTCCAGAATGGTCATAGAGCTGAGGCAATTCATATTTTCCAAAGATGGCTGTAAAAAACTTTTCTGTCACATACGCTTCCTTATAACGTAACCCAGAGACTCTTCAGTAGGAGAGGTAGGATCTGTGCCTCTTTTCTTTGAACCTAGGCAGGCTTGTGGCTCATTTGGAATGATAGAATGGTGTGGAGGTGATGCCATGTGACTTCCAAAGTTAAGCCAATGGAGGGTAGAAGAATATGCTCCCCAACAGTGTGCCACTTGGCATTAGGATTCTTTGAGCTGAAGACAACTGAGAAAAAAGCAAATATAAGAAAAGCTCTCTGCCTTCCTCCTACTTTGTATGACATAAATTTATAATGATGCCCCCTCTCTCTGCTCTACCAGGAAGAACAGAAGTTAATCATCAGAGACAATAGTAGACTCATAAGTCCAGCCCTTATCTTCCACTAGTTCCCCCATATATTTACCTTCCCACAATTTGCTGTCCTAGAAACTTAAAATTCTTTTCATTTGTCTTGTCACTTCCCTGAAAATTTATTGTTTTTTGGTTAAGGCACTATATAAGCCCAAGTTCTCACTGCTGTTTGTGTTATCATCATGGAGAGTTCCCATGTGTATGTGAAGCATATGTTAATAAACTTTTGTTTTTCTCTGTTTATCTGTGTTTGTTTTTTTTTTTTTTGGGGGGGGGGGTCAGTCTAATTTATAGAAATGGCAACCCACTCCAGTATTCTTACCTGGAAAACTCCGGAGGAGCCTGGCAGGATACAGTCTATGGGGTCGCAAAGAGTCGGACACGACTGAGTGCACACGCACAGAGCGTGGTGCAGTGGTAAAGAATCCACCTGCCAGTGCAGGAGACACAAAAGATGAGGGTTTGATCCCTGGGTTGGGAAGATTCCCTGGAGTAGGAAATGGCAACCCACTCCACTCATTATTCGTGCCTGCAGAATCCCATGGACAGAGGAGCATGGCCAGCTACAGTCCATGGGATTGCAGAGTTGGACACAACTGAGCGCATACACAGGCAAATCAGTTATTCTGTCTTACAGTAGAAAAAGCCACGGAGCTTCTTCCTTGTTCCTGGGGACACTCATGCTTGGAATTCTGAGCCTTTGTGTAAGAAGTCCATCTGCCCTGAGGCCACCAAGCTATGAGGAAGTCACACTACCAGAAGAGTTCACACAGAGGTGACCCAACTGGCAGTAGTCAGTCTTAGAGTCCTTTTAGCTGAGGTGCCATATATATGTTGGTGCCACTGCCAACGCACCCACAACCACTGAGTCTTTTCAGCTGAAGGCCCAGACTTCATTGGAGCAGAGATCAGCCATCCCTACAGAACCCTTTACAAATCCCTAACTCATAGAATGTTTGAGCATGATAAAATGGCCATTCTTTTACATCATTATCTGTAATGGCCCCAAGCTGAAAACAACGAAGATGTTCATTAACAGTTGAATAGATAAGTTGCAGTGTATTCATATAGTGAAATACTCTATGGGAATGAGAACTACTGACACACACAACTACATGGATGAGTTTCACAAATACAATGCTGAGCAAAAGAAGCACCATACAAAAGAACACACACCATAAGATTTTATTTCAATGAAACTCCAAGAATACAAATTGTTATGCTTAGTGCTAGAAAGCAGGCTAGCGGTTAGCTTTGGAGACAGGCAGTGACTGGGAGGGCGTGTGAAGAGGGTTTCTCTTTCTTCATGTCAGGTTGGCTATACTGGTGTGTCCATTCTGTAAAAATTTATTGAATTCAACAGTTTTTAAAATTTTATTTTTATTTTTTGATGATGCTGTGTGGCTTGTGAGATCTTCGTTCCCTGACCAGGGAATGAACCTGGATCCTGGGCAGTGAGAGCACAGAGTCCTAACCTGGACCACCAGGTAATTCCTGAGTTCGACATTTGTTTTTTTCTGAAGTTTGACACTTAAAAAAAAAAATTTTTTTTTGGCCACTGTTAAGTCGCTGTTAAGTCACTTCAGTCGTTTCCGACTCTGTGAAACCCCATAGACGGCAGCCCACCAGGCTCCGCTATCCCTGGGATTCTCCAGGCAAGAACACTGGAGTGGGTTGCCATTTCCTTCTCCAATGCATGAAAGTGAAAAGTGAAAGGGAAGTCGCTCAGTCGTGTCTGACTCCTAGTGACCCCATGGATTCCAGCCTACCAGGCTCCTCTGTCCATGGGATTTTCCAGGCAAGAGTACTGGAGTGGGGTGCCATTCGCTGCATATGGGATCTTAGTTCCCTAACCAGGGATTGAACCTGTGGCCCCTGCAGCAGAAGCATAGAATCTTAACCACTGGACGGCCAGGGAAGTCCCTGGAGTTCAACATTTTTTTGTGTGTGTTCATTTTTATTTTATACTTCAATAACATTTTAAAAGATGCCAGCCATGATCCACAGATTGATCTCTCAACACACAAACAGATTACAAACTCACGGTTGGGATTGTATGGGACAGTGGCTGGAGGTGATTTTGCCTCAGACAGGCAGATGGGTATCTCAGATCAGCTGTTCGTGAATAAGCATCCTTAACATATAGCTTCCTGCATACCACAACCAGCTGCAGGCTGCCGCTGCTGACAAAGCCTGCAGACAAGACTATCCTTTTCTTTCATACCAGGATTGAAGTGGAATGCGACCCAAAAGAAGGCAGAAATATCTTGGTGTTTTAAGAAGATGGATTCAAATAGTTGAAACATGCAGCAGGTTAGGTTAACCTTACTAAAAACATTTTTTAGTACTTATTCTGTGCTAGCATTTTATATGTACAACCTTATCTATCATCAGAACAAACCTATGAAGCAACTTAGTTACTGGGATTCTTTCTATTTTTAAAGGAGAGGGAATTAAGAACTGGAGAAGTTAAACAACCTGTTGGAGTTCTCAGTATTTATAAATATCTAAGAATGAAGTCTGCCACATTACTGTATTTTTTGAGTTGCCTAAATACATGGGCAAACTTCACATTGAAGACTGGGAGGGATGGAAGTAGTCAGCCAAAAATAAAAGGAAGAGCTTACTGACACTGCTAAAGAGCCTTGGCCAAGGGCAAATTTGGGTTCAGAACACATAAATCTGGGGTTTGAGTTTCATTTCTCTTTGACTTATCTTTGACTGAGTTGAGTCACTTCAGTTTTTCCTTTTATATTATTGTGTTTGCTCTTCTCCTACAGGTCACTGTTTTTAGAGAAAGAATTGAGCTCTTTGCCCTTTTAGATCTTTGTTTGACTAGCCTCTTTGTATTATTCAGGTCTCTGGTCAAATGCTATCTCCTCAGAAAGCCCTGTCCTAACCACCTTGTCTAAAAGATCCTCCTTGTCACTCTCTTTCTCTTTTCTTTTTTAGTTTTCTTCTAAGCAATTTCCAATACTTAAAACCGTATTATTTACTTATTTATTTCGTGTCTCCTCCACTGTAATGTGAGCTTCTCAACAAAGATCTATCTGCTTTGTTCATCCAAACCCCCAGTGCCTAGAATAGTGCCTGGAAGGAATGTGGTAGATGCTCAGTTATTGATAATACTGGGGGAGGAAGGAAGGAAGAGAGGGAGGCAGGGAGGGACTGGTATAAAGACATTTGAGGACTTTGAAATGGTATTTGGTGATTAAGACTGTATTGTAACACTAGCTGCTTATAGAGATAAACCTCCCAAAATCTCAGTAGCTTGACACGAAAAGCTTATTTCCTACTCACAAAAATAGTCTAATGCAGATGTTTCTAGTTGGGATCCAGGCTCCTTCTATATGTGGCTCCTCCCACATTCCGAAGATGTCTCCCAACGTTTTCCTGGGGGTTATCTCCCTTCCTGTCAGCTGGGAGGGTCCAAGGGCGTGGAGGACAACGCAGAGATGTTTAATGGGCCAGTCTTAGAAGTATTACATATTACTTTTGACCGTGTGTGTGTGTGTGTGTGTGTGTGTGTGTGCGCGCGCGCGCGCGTGTGTGCGCGTGTGTGTGCGCGCGCGCGCATGCGCTCAGTTGCGTCCAACCCCATGGACTGTAGCCTGCCAGGCTCCTCTGCCCATGGAATTCTCCAGGCAAAGTGAGTTGTCATTCCTACTCCAGGGGATCTTCCCCACCCAGGGAACCCTAGTCTCCTGCGTCTCCTGCATTGGTAGGCAGATTCTTTACCATTAGCGCTACCTTATCGTTGTTTGCTCAGTTGCTAGGTCATGTTCAACTGTTCCGACCCCCACGGACTGCAGCATGGAAGGCTTACCTATCCTTCATTATCCCCAGGAGCTTGCTCAAACTTATGTCCATCGCGTCGGTGATGTCATCCAACCATCTCATCCTTTGTCATTCCCTTCTCCTCCTGCTTTCAGTCTTTCCCAACATGAGGGACTTTTGCAATGAGTTGGCTCTTTGCATCAGGTGGCCAAATATTCAGCTTCCGCATCAGTCCTTCCAATGAATATTCAGGGTTGTTTCCAGATTTTATGAATACAAATATATAGTAATGAATGATTTTACTCTGAACTCTTTATTCATAGATATCTAACATAGACTATCTTATTTAACCACAGCAGCAGAACAGTGTCTAGATTTATCATCGCTTTTCTTCCAAGGGGCAAGCATCTTTTAATTTCATGGCTGCAGTCACCATCTACAGTGATTTTGGAGCCCAAGAAAATAAAGTCTGTCACTGTTTTTATTTTTTCCCCATCTATTTGCCATGAAGTGATGGGACCAGATGCTATGATCTTAGTTTTTCTGAATGTTGAGTTTTAAGCCAGCTTTTTCACTCTCCTCTCCAGCACCATCTGGGAAGACCGCTTTGACCACATACCACTAGGCATATCTAAGGTCAAGGAAGGTTTGGAAATATAGCTCAGGTGTGTGCCTAGGTAGAGAAGGAACCGGGTTTGGTAAACAGCTAGCTAATCTCTGCCACTGTGGTTAAATAAGTTAGTCTGTGTTAGATGTCTATGAATAAAGAATTCAGAGTAAAATCATTCATTACTGTATATTTGTGTTCGTAAAATCTGGAAACCACTTATTTCAGAAAATATCCAAAGTCTCTGTCTATGATAAAAACTATTCTGTATACCTGAGAGCTGCCTTTTATATATTCTCTCAGGAGAGGAAAGAAAGGAGAAACTTGATTTTTGTAAAAATTCCATTTGTATCTGAATTGCTTTATAAGACTGTGAAATAATTACATATAAATTATAGTTTTGACTTGATTATAAAACCTGCCAGAATTCCATTCAAAGGTATGGTTTTCCTAATAGTGTGGCTATAAACACTGCAAAATGCATTTCTGAGGGTTTGAAATCTTACCATCTAGAAAGGAATGGATATTTCTAAAATTTCTAAATTCTAAGGCCTGGGTAAATCCTGCAGTTTGCATTCAGATTGTCTTACCATATGTTTCTTTTCTAATTTAATACTGCTTAAAACTATAAGCTCCAGAAGAATGAGGTTCAATCCATTGGTAAGAAAGATAGAAAAGTGATAATAGGAAAAAACTAGCATTTGCTGAGGCTTATTTGTCAGGACTGTGTGAGGCACTGTGCCCACTCCTCACATCAACACTGCAAGGAAGGTAGTGAGCCCAGTTTTTTCGGTGGGGATCCTTTGTCTCTGGGAGGCTAACTAACTCACCTGTGGTCCCAAGCCAGGAAAGGACAAAGCTTGGATGTGAGCTGAGGTCTATCTGGCACCAAAACCCAGATTCTTGAATAGAGCAGACTGGAAAAGAGAATGAAAATGAAGAACTTGGGAAACGAGCTAGAGACCAACACTACGGAGCTTTGAAATTTGACTCCTCAGTCTTTTCTTTCCTAAGAAATCCCTGGAGGTGATTTTTTTGACCACCCCTCATAGCCTGCGGGATCCTAGCTCCCTGTTGTTTATTTGCCAAGTTATGTCCGACTCTTTACGACCCTATGGACGGTAGCCCACCAGTCTCCTCTGTCCATGGGATTTTCCAGGCAAGAATACTGGAGTGGGTTGCCATGTCCTCCTTCAGGGGATCTTCTTCCCAATCCAGGGATCAAGTTGATCTTAGTTCCCTGACCAGGAATCATACCTATGCCCCTGCTGTAGAAGTACAGAGTCTTAACCACTGGACCACCAGGGAAGTTTCCACAGAGGTGCTTAATTCCTTTGTATCTGTTAGCCACTAGCTCTGTAGAAAGACTGAAGTCACATGTAAGGTTAGAGCTTCAGATCTTAGTACCAGCTCTCTGATGTTTCTGGTCACTTATTGAAATCCCTCTGCAGGGTTTTTCCCCAAACCAGGTGTCTAGGGGAGCAATCAAGTTCCAACCTAGTTCTTGACTGGGAAGGTATGGCCGCCTTGATCACATCTCCATGGGAAAAATGAAACTGACAGATTAAGGGAGTAATTCCAAGAATAACTTTGGCACTAGACCTAAGACTGGAAAACAATTTTCCTTCTCCTTTGGGCAGTGAAAATGCCTCAAGGACAGTAAAATGTGCAGGAGAATCAGGCTGAGGGCCATTTTTCCTCTTCTCCTCTGCCAGGGTCCACGTGTGTAAAACACATGAACTGTTGGCTACCTTCCTGAGTTTTTACTCAGCTGTTTATAGCAGGCCTGTAAATATGCACATCATAAAGTTAAAAATAAAGCCAAATAGCAAGACTTCAGAGTGGGAGAGACAAGAAAATACTTATACTTTACAAGAATTAAACTAAAATTCCAACCTCAACTATATAAGATAAGTTTTTTGAATCCTAAGAATTATATTTTGCAATATTGAGTGTATCATTTTTGAAAAAGCCACATCTTTTTAATCTACTTGGGTTAACACTATTTTCAAATTATCTTTCTTACAGCCATTACATAGAATGCAAAGAAGATAAAGAAACAACAGTGCTAAAATGTATTCCCAGTAAATTGATACATTCTCTGTGGAATCTTTTTGCAAAAACGGAATATGGATTAAAGATTAAAGTAATGTACCAATGGTTATAATTCAAAGTGAAAGTGAAGTGAAAGTGTTAATCGCTCAGTCATGTCTGACTCTTTATGATCCCACCAGGCTCTTCTGTCCATGGAATTCTCCAAGAAAGAATACTGGAGTGGGAAACTATCCCTTTCTTTAGGAGATCTTTTCGACTCAGGGATCAAACTCATGTCTCCTGCATTGCAGGCATATTCTTTACTGTCTGAGTCACCAGGGAAGCTCAACCAATAGTTACATTCAAATATATTCTAAAATACATATAATTGTACTAAGAGGTAAAGGAGTATTATGTATGTAATCTACAAATAGTTCAAGAATAATATTATGCATAATGAAGCATCCACATATATGTATTTATAGAGATAGTGAATTATAAAACAAATGTGGGAAAATGATAAAAGTTGATAGATTCATTGTAATGTACTGATTGCTACTGATTTGTTCACTTTAAAATAGTTAATTTTATATTATGTGAGTTTCACCTCAATGGAAAAAAATATATAATGGATTTGAGTGAAGGTATAAAGGGTGTCTAGAATTTTTCTGTATTACTCTGCATTTCTGTATTATTCTGTATTTTCTGTAAGTATAAAATTATTTTTAATAAAAAGTTAAAGAAACCTCTATAGAAACTATAGTAAGTAGCTCAGCAGAGAGAATTTAACTTGGAAATTAAATTAGTTATACAGATGTTAAAGGTCTGAAAAAAGCAAAGGGACCCTGAGGTAACTGAGGTAAAGCCTGCGGGTACCATGAGCCATGTTCTAGGAGAGGCTCCACAGAGCTGAGACTCAGACCTCTGAGGACTACAGTAGTTCAGAGAGCTGGAAAAAAGTCTGAAATCAGCTGCTACTACCGTCAGGGTAAACGGCCGTGCATGCGTGCTTCGACTCTTCAGTCGTGTCCAGTCGTGTGACCCTATGTACTGTAGCCCGCCAGGCTCCTCTGTCCAAGGGATTCTGCAGGCAAAGATAAAGGGGGCACTGTGAGCCAAAGTCCATCCTTCGTCCTCCTGCCTTAAAGTCTCCCTCTAGTGCCCTCGGGCTTCCCTGGTAGCTCAGGTGGTAAAGAACCCACCTGTCAATGCAGGAGACATAAGAGATGTGGGTTTGATCCCTGAGTCAATAAGATCCCCTGGAGAAGAGAATGGCAACCCACTCCAGTATTCTTGCCTGGAGAATTCCATGGATAGAGAAGCCTGGTGGGTTACAGTCCATGGGGTCACAGAGTGGGACACCACTGAGCGCCTAACACACAGCGCCCCCTACTGGAAGAACCTGACAGCAGCCTGCTGACACAGAATGTAGGCTGTAGAGTTCTAGTCTCACCATCAGAAAGCTCAGCATGAAGGTTTCAAAACCACAAACACACAGGACCCAAGATATTTGGAAAGCAATTCTTTCTGGGTTTGATTTGACGGATATAAGTTTAGTAACAGGCACACTCCACCATAGCGGAATTCTGAGATGCATAAAAAACCCAGCTCAGAAGAAAATCATAGTCTTAAATACAAACACTCACAGAGCCAATTCACATTAGTTACAGTATATTCTATTAAGTGGCCACAAACACACCATTAGTGAATACTGAACCATCGTTCTAGAGAAAATGCAGGGTTAGCTTCCTATGAGGCTCTGTCACAATATTTTTTATCAAACTGTGAATAAATAACTTTGTTTTATGGCTGTTTATGTTTAAAAACACCTTACTTAACACATTTTTGGTTGATTAACACTGAACTGATGTTCAACAGCACTTTAACTCATGCCCAAGTAAAGCTCGTCCACCACATGTATTTTCTCCTTAGGAGAAACTTCAGGAGAAATTCTTTCTTTTTAAATATTTATTTATTTATGGCTGAGCTGGGTCTTTGTTGCTGTGTGCAGGCTTTCTTAGTTGTGGTGCTTGGGCTTCTCATTGTGGTGGCTTCTCTTGTTGCCAACTCAGGACTTCCATTCCAAGGAAAGAGAAGACGTGCATACACACAGGAATGGAGAAGTAAATACTGGGACGACAGTCTTCTGCTGAACTCAGGCCTTAGTCCCCTCTCATCTGGGGAACCTTGAAGCCTTCCAGTTGCCTCCTCAAGGAAGAAACCCTCATCTGGTTCCTATGTGGATCAGATCCCACATGCCATAGCTTCACTCTTGCAGCGCCTTTGCCCCATCCAATGCATTCAGCTCACCACAAAGCAATTTTCTTAAATGGCCCATCTGCCTCAGGGATCAAGACCAACCTTCTGAGAGTGACTGAAAAGATTCTTCATGCTTTAGACCCTGGGCTCCACTCCCGCCTCCTCCCGCCTCCCCTTGCCGTGCCTGAACTTGCACTCTGGCCTAGCTGACCCAATGTCTGGACTTTTGCCTGTCTGCTTACTGCTTGGGATGCTCTTCCCCATTTCTTTTTCCAGAAAGCCTTTTTAGGGTCCCCAAGTCTGAGATGGCAATGGCACCCCACTCCAGTACTCTTGTATGGAAAATCCCATTGATGGAGGAGCCTGGTAGGCTGCAGTCCATGGGGTCACGAAGAGTCAGACACGACTAAGCGACTTCACTTTCACTTTTCACTTTCACGCATTGGAGAAGGAAATGGCAACCCACTCCAGTGTTCTTGCCTGGAGAATCCCAGGGACGGGGGAGCCTGGTGGGCTGCGGTCTCTGGGGTCGCAGAGAGTCGGACACGACTGAAGTGACTTAGCAGCAGCAAGTCTGAGATGGTTTTTCAATCTTTTTTTTATTTTCGGGATATTCTTGGGGAATATCCCAAACATAGCACCTACCATACAGTAGGCGTCGTGCTCCCTCACTGAGCTTCAAGCTCCTAGGGCTGCCTGCTCTACGTTGTTATTTAATCGCTCCGTCGTGTCCAACTCTTTTGCGACCCCATGGACTGTAGCCCGCCAGGCTCATCTATCCATGGGATTTCCCAGGCAAGAATACTGAAATGAGTTGCATTGCCTACCCTATACATCTTAGAATTGTTAGTGGAACTTAAAAAACTCCTGGCATGCAGTAAGCCTTTATAAATATTTTCTGAATTAACCAGTGTGAGTGAGGACATTTTACAAAATAACCACAGGAGTGAAGAGAAAGAAGTCATTCATGAGGGTGAGGTGTGCCTTTTGGAGAATGTTGAAATTTCAGACATGCTTCATGGAAGGGTCAACGCTTGGCAAGGCTTTTACATGCTGGCACTGGAGACTGGTTTTTGGAGATGGTGTGCTTAGGAGGCTGGGGAGAAGGCTGAAAGGAGGAAGCTTAACCAGGGTGAGAGACAGTGGCTTTAAATAGGGAAGTTTCAAGAAAACAGGAAGTTTTGTTTTTTTTTTAAACCACCTTGGTGAAGTGCATGGATCTCAGTTATTAAGGCATCAGAAAACTGTTGAAGGTGTGTAAGTGGCTAAACTTCTTTGATGTATTGGGCTAGTCATTACAGAAATAGAAGATCACTGTCCAGAGATGTTAAATGAGCCACTTCTAAACACTGTGTAAACACTCATCCTTGAGGGAAAGAACTGGAATGGCTCTCCTTTATTTGAGCCAGACTGCTTTAAAGTGGCTCAGACTGTCTAGCGGAGAAAGAAGGACCCAGAGAGCTGGCAGAGAAGGGTTGGCCCAGGGCTAGGAGGCAATTGAACCCCCAGGAAGCCAAGATGCTTGAGGTGAATCTCCAAAGAGTTACAGGATTTTATGCTCTTGTTGTTCAGTCGCTCAGTCATGTCTGACTTTTTGTGACCCCATGGAAAACAGCACGCCAGACTTCCTAGTCCTTCACTGTCTCCTGGAGTTTGCTCAAACTCATGTCCATTGAGTCGATGACGCCATCCAACCATCTCATTCTCTGTCGCTCCCTTCTTCTGCCCTCAGTCTTTCCCAGCATCAGGGTGTTTTCTGATGGGTCTGCTCTTCCCATCAGGTGGCCAAAGGGTACTCTGCAGCCCCTCTTAAATGAAGAAAGGGAAGGGTGTGATGGCATCTTCATTGTATGTTTAGAGCTTGTTTACTCCCTGGGGCTGGTTCTTTGATTTCTTAGCTTCAGAATATTTGCATAAGAATGTGATTCCCCAGGTGGGCTGATTTCCAGAATTGAAGGATTGACCTTTAACTCATCTGGGAATCTCAAAGGCCACTGAATCGACAGCAGACCTTAGTCAGAAGATGAGCTGGGTGGGGCCTGATACGGGTTACCCTTTGAGGCTGAGGTTTTTAGGCTGATTAGATACTGCTGCTGCTGCTGCTGCTGCTGGTAAGTCGCTTCAGTCGTGTCCGACTCTGTGTGAGCCCATAGACGGCAGCCCACCAGGCTCCTCCATCCATGGGATTCTCCAGGCAAGAGTACTGGAGTGGGGTGCCATTGCCTTCTCCAGGCTGATGAGATAAGGGAGGGTGAAGTTTCTCCTTTGCACCTGCACCAGCATCCCCTTCTCCTCCCCCTGCACACTCCACCTTACTCCCCACTCCCCATGTGCTCTCACTTAAAGGACAGAACCCCCACCCCATCCCCACCCCACAGTTGCCACCAAATGTAGACTTTTCTGAGGGGCCAGAGGTTTTTGGTTGTTCCTAGTCTGTGACTGTATACTGAAGCCAGATATTTTCCCTGAGTCTGTTGTAACCTCCTCACCAACCCCACGTGGTGTCCGCTCACTCAGCACCTCTTCAAAGAGGTGGTGTTGTCACCTAGGTCACTGCAGTAGGTGCTACTGGAGAAACTGTTTGTGAAATTTGAGCATACAAATAGAAACCTTCATTTTGTTTTGATGAAGAATGTTGGGCTGCAGCCCGGAGCCCTACAAGCCCAGTGCTTGCCCAGCTTCTAGACCAAAGGAAGAGCCTGGAGTCAGGGACAGAGACTCAGTGGTTTAATGAATGAGGGGGCTTATGTGTCCAAAGCAAAGTCTTGGAGCACACCCCATGGTGTCCGGCAGACAGCAGGCAGGGCCTGGCAGGGGCTTCACTCCCAGGAGCAGGGGCAAATTACCAGTTATGGGGGCACTTACATCAGCTTGACTCATCAGTAACCAGGGAAACCAGAAGTGGGGACCACCCCTTACTGCCCATTAGATAAGAACAACGGGCCTGGGGCAAGTATGTATGAAGGTCAGTCAAATGAGTAAGGTGTAGGTGAAGCAGGCCCTGATAGAGTTGGCAGGGGTTGGTGGGGGCGGGGGGGGCGGTGTGCAGCAGATGTATAGAGAGCAAGAGAACAGCCATCTTGGATAGCAGAGTGCTTAAATGTGACTGTGAGGAAATTGGGGATCATATACATCTTTCTTGAGTTGGGCCTCATGTGGAAAAGATTGCTCATCCATGCCAGCTTGTACTGCCTTCTCAGGTTACACCAAGTGGCACACAGGTTTCTTAGTACGCAGTGTGGTGCCCCAAGGATGAAAGAACAAGGTGAACAAGAATGGTCTTGGAATACAGGAACAGAAAAAATCAGACCCTCAGTACCCTTCCCCAATATGTTGTAACCCTTGTGGAATTTTTGAGTCCTCCTGAGTAGTATTGCCTATCTCCCCTCTCACCCCATATAAAGAAAAGATGTTTGCCTTACTCTTCTCCTGCCCAGTATACATACCTATCCAATCAGCAAATGACTCTCCACACCCCTACCCTGCTCCTTGTCCCACTCACTATACTGGCAGACAACCGCCTCCCCCAATCTAATAAACTCGATTCTCCTTTCATTCTGCCTCCTGTCTGGAAATTCTTTTCCAACCTGCGCACAGACCATGACACTATGACTCTGAGATCCTTGAACCTAGAGGCTGTGTCATATTTACCCTCAAGAGGCCTGACAGCTGATGTTCAGTGAGCCTGTTGCTTTACTGAGGAGGGAAGTTGCCCGTGTTCTCTGGGCCACCTTCCCCCTCACACCTTTCCCTTTCTGCACAAATCATAGACATGCACAAATCTCCCTCTGCAAAACCAAAGCAAACAAGTGTCCCCATAATCCACTCCACGCCTCATCCCACTTTTGCTCACTTGCCCCATACATCAGCCTTAGCCTCTGTTTTTTCTCTTTCTAGGAAAAAACAGTGACCCAGTCCACCTCTCCTATTCCCCAACATTATGAAGTCTGCTTTCAGTCTTCCTCACTCAGAAACTGTCTTTGCTGCATTCATCAGTAGCCTCTTCATTGAGAAAGCAGCTGGGCCCCGTAGAGTCTCTTCACAGGCACGGCTGTTGATTATTTCACCTGACATGCTGCCATCTAGGCCTCCCCAACAGCACTCTGACCCGGTTTTGCAAGGAGCTTCTCAGACCACTAAACCCCTTTCCCATGTCAGAGCCTCCTTTTAAGTCCCCAAAACATAGGAGTTGCTAAGTGTTCTGATGCCGATCCCACTGCCTCCCTTCCATCTAGAATCTTGCTCCTCAATGTGGTCTTTCTGGACAAGTAGGATTGGCTTCCTTGAGAGCCTATTAGAAATGCAGACTCTTAGGTCTACCCTGGACTTCCTGTATCAGAAGCTGCATTTTAATTTAGATCCCCAAGTGACTCATCTGCACATTAAGATTTAAGAGGTGCTGATCTATGGCAGCACTAAGAAAGAGAAATACAATGCACACCACGTGTATTTTGAAATTTCTTGTAGCCACATTTCAAAACATGAAAAGAAACATGTGAAATTAATTGTCATCATGTAGTGTAATTGAACTCAATAAATACAAGTTGTTATAATTTCAATGTGTAACCCATATAAAAATCATTGAAATACTTTATGCTCATTCGTTAGTTAAGTGTTTGAAATTCAGTGTGTATTCTACCCTTACAGCACATCTCACATCACGCCAGTCACATTTCAAGTGTTCAGTAGCCACAGGACCAGTGGCTACAGTTTTAGAAAAGGCAGCTCTAGAGTTTAGCGTGCAGATGAGATCTTAAGGTTACAGTGAAAAAATCTGTGGGCAAACTGCTTCAGAACTTATTGGTGTTGTGATCTTGTACAAATTATCCCTCTCTGGCTTCCTTTCCTCATCTTGTGAACCAGGAAACTGTGGAGATTCGTATCTGAGCTCTGTCACTTACCAGCTGTGGCTAAAAATGCTCTCCATCCTATGTGGTATGGTTAGGTAGGTAGGTAGAATAGGGAAAAGGAGTCCAAAATGGCGGTGACTAGAAGACAAGGAAGGTCAAATAAGGTCCGAGGACCAGAGTGAAGACTTCAGGCAGAACAAACAGAACAAACAGCACTCCTGGCTAAGCCCAATTTGCATAGGGCAGGCCCAGGTGGAGGAAAAAACATATAAAAGGAGGAGCCAAAGCGCTTTCTCTCGGACTCTATCTCGCACGTGCGCGCGCGCTCTCTCTCTCTCTCTCTCTCCCCCTCCCTCCCTCCCCACGCACTCCTCCACTCTCTTCTCTCCCAGTCTTGGATTCTCCTGCTATCTTCTAAATAAAATGGAGCTGTAACACTGATTTGTCTAAGAGCTGTAGCACGGTTTGTCCAAGACCCGAGAGCTGTGACGCGCCGAGGGCTTTAATGTCCGTCGCTCCAAATCTTTGTTGTGACGAGACAAAGAACCGAGGAACGTACGCTCGCGTGACAGTATGTTGTAGAGAGAAATTCCTTACACCAATACCTGATCCATTATAGGAATTACTGTCCACAAGTTATAATGTCAGTAAAGTACCTATTCATAGTAACAATTATGAGTAGTTGGGTGATAAAAAATGCTTATATTAAAATGTTAAATAAACAACACAAAATGGTTTTTATAATATGATCACACCTATATTAAAATCAAAGTAGCTTAAAATTATAGCTAGAAGTAAGGAAGCAAATATTAATTTTGATTGTTTGGAAGAGAATATTTTTGGGGAGACAATGATTTTTTTTCTTTCTGCTTTCTAAGTATGTAATGATTTTGTAATGAGAACAAAACTATTTCTCAAACTGCATACTAGTTGAACTAGTTGTGAGCATGGGGCCTGTAATAATACTCCCTGGGTTCCCCTGAGGGCACTGTGGTCAGTGAAATAAATCAGAGAAAGACAGGCTACATGATTTCACTTACATGTGGAATCTTAAAAAAAAACCTCATAGAAATAGGAAAAAAGTTTGAATGTTGCCAGGTGCCATGTGGGTGGGGGAAATCAGGAGACGTTGGTCAAAGAGTATAAACTTCCAGTTATATTTAAGATGAACAAGTTTTGAGGATCTAATGCACAGCATGGTGACTATAATAACAATACTGTATTTTGTACTTGAAAGTTGCTAAGGGAGTAAATTTTAAATGCTCTCATCACACATATTGTTTGTGACTACATGAGGTGACGGATGTGTTAACTAATTTTATTGTAGTAATCCTTTCACATATTCTATGTCTATCAAATCATTGTATACTTAAACTTGCACAATGCTATATGTCATGTCACCTTAATAAATCTGGAAAACAAAGAGTAAGATATGAGGAAGAGAAGATTCACTTCACAGATTTCAGAGAAGCAAATTTTATTTAAATCTTTAAAAACATTACAGCAAAACCACAAATTCTCTGGATTCTGATTCTGGCTATGCTTTCCCTAGCTTATGATCTTGGATAACTTTTTAAACTGCTCTGTGCCTAGATTGCCTCATCTAGGAAATGGGAATAGTAATTATGCTTAACTGATAAGAGTTGTGAAAAAAAAAGAGTTGTCATGAGGATTAAATTATATAACAGCTATAAAGGGTACATAATCACAATGGTTTGATAATGAAGATGAAGGAGGAGTGGGAGGAGGAGAAGGGAGATAAGGTTTGTGTTAGTGATCATTGCCTCCCTGGGTTTGGACCCTGATTAGCTGTTGGGATTTGGGCATGTTTCTTAAATTCTCTAAGCCTTAGCTTTCTCATCTGTAAATGGAATAAAAATACAGGCAATATGCACAGATCACACAAAATTGATAAGGGGAGTACATAAGATCATTTGTGTATAGTGCCTGGATCACAATAAGCTCAATAATATTATTTCTAAAAAGTTAACACAAACTGGGGCAGCAATGTCTACTTTATAGATTGCTGTGAAGATAAAACGAGAGCCCTTTGAAAACTGCTGCTAAGTCGCTTCTGTCGTGTCCGACTCTGTGGGACCCCATAGACAGCAGCCCACCAGGCTCCCCCATCCCTGGGATTCTCCAGGCAAGGACACTGGTGTGGGTTGCCATTTCCTTTTCCAATGCATGAAAGTGAAAAGTGAAAGTGAAGTCGCTCAGTTGTGTCCAACTCTTAGCGACCCCATGGACTGCAGCCTACCAGGCTCCTCTGTTCATGGGATTTTCCAGGCAAGAGTACTGGAGTGGGGTGCCATTGCCTTCTCCGCTTTGAAAACTAAAGTACCAAAAAATGAAGCAGTAGTTCAATTCATTTTCGCTAGATGGCAGTAGACATCACCAAATACAGCTGAGCTCCCCTAAACAAATCGCTGAGGGAGAAAAAGACTCCTACTAGACACTTTCCTTTGCACACTTATTTGGCCTCGTCCCACTTCTGTGATGATGCCGGAATGGGACTGGAGAGCATAATATATATTATTTCAAATGAGTGAATTCCGTGCTTGGGCTCAGGAATCTTTTTGTTGGATGTAGACTGTGTTTTCAAGACTAGACCCAGACTGAACCAGAGAGTATGTCACAGATCGACAGATCAACACACAGATATGAGAGGAAGAAACAGATCTGCCAACGTGCTGACTTTTGCCTCTTTGGCCAAATTATTTCTCTTCTGTAAACCTTTCATCAAGGTTTGCTGAAGTGCCATCAAAATTTGTATGTAGAATCAGTCAGTATGTCAAAGTTTCTCAAGGGAATAAAAAATCAGTAAATAAATGTCCTCATACTGGATGAGGTACTGTTAGAGGTCATTGATGGCTGTGCCTCAGAGTAACTTTTCTTTTATTTGTTAGATTTCTTAAAATTTTCTTCTTTTAATAAAAAAATGACATTTTAAATCTTTTAACACTTGTACATATTGTATACGTTTGTTGGGGCTGCCCTAATAAAATACCACAGACCAGGTGACTTAACAGAAACATATTTTTTCACAGTCCCAGAGGCTAGATGTCTAAGGTCAAGGTCTCTTTTCTTCTGACGCTTCTGTCCTTGTCTTTCAGACGGCCATCTTCTTTCTGTGTCCTCGCATGGTTATCTTTCTGCGTTGTCTGTGTCCTAATATCTTTTTATAAGGACACCCGTCATCTTGGGAGTCCACTAAGTGACCCTATTGTAACTTAATTACATTTCAAAATATGGTCGCATTCTGAGGCACCGATGTTACATGCTGAGGTACATGACGTTGGGTGGGGAGGACCCAATTCAGCCCATAACACAGGCACAGTTTGTTAAGAAGAACAGCAGTGGACTACTCCTACTCCATCCCTCCTGCTTCATTTTCCAATTTCTGGAAGAATCCAACTTGTACTCTTTTTTTTTTTTTTTTAGTATTTGTTTATTTGGCTGCACAGGAGTCTTAGTTGTGGCATGCAAGATCTTTAGCTGAGGCATGCGGGGATCTAGTTCCCTGACCAGGGATTGAAACCGGGTCCCCTGCTTTGGGATTGCAGGGTCTTAGCCACTGGACCACCAGGGAAGTCCTCCAATTTACACTCTTTTAGCTAATTATTTGAGCAGTTAACCTCACACCTATAAATAACATGTATATAATGCCTCATTGTTTTTTCAGGTTTAGACTTCATCCCTTTATTTTTTAAAATAAATTATTTATTTATGTACCTTTGGCTGATCTGGGTCTTCTTTGCTGCTCCTGCACTTTCCCTAGTTGTGGCGAGCGGAGTCTACTCCTCACTGTGG
>NW_011495020.1:4524262-4539995 GCF_000754665.1 Bison bison bison
TCACTGTGGTGCACAGACTTCCCATTGCAGTGGCTTCTCTTGTGGAGCCTGGATTTAAGTAGTTGCAGCCCGTGGGCTTTAGAGTGTGGGCTCTGTAGTTGTGGTCACGGACTCTGTTGCTCCGAGGCATGTAGGAGCTTCCATGATCAGGGATGGAACCGGTGTCCCCTGCGTTGGCAGGTGGATTCTCAACCACTGGACCACCAGGGAAGTTCCGATCCCTTGATTTTTACTGTGAAAGATGTACCTCTTTCTCACCTCCCATCACTCCCACCACCCAGATAGACTTCCTCTCTCCCCATTCTCCCAAAATAGTGAATCATAATTTTGGTGAGATCAATGATTGATATTTACATTGTTGAACAACTTTGTTTTTCCAGAAGCCAATTATTATTTTTTATTTGTTTAGTTTTCTATGTACTTGTTGTACCTCAGTCTCTAAACTTTACCCCTTTGATGTCAATCTCATCTCAATTATGGTAAGACACATATCTTATTCTGTGTCATCCTCTGGAATCAGCTTCCAGGGGCCTCCTGCTTGTTCCATTCTGGATTGGCTGAACCCTAGGACTGTCATACTGCTGCCTACTAATTCTCTTTGCTTCTCCCTTGGGTTGGAATTTCTGTTTTCTGGATTCTATGTCATCTTCTTCCTCTTCTTGGTCTACTTTCTTGCTGTAATGTCAGTTTAAAATTTCAAACATTTACTTATTCAGCAAACTTTTTTTTTTTTGCAACATCATTTGGCATGTGGGATCTTAATACCCTGACCAGGGACTGAACCTGTGCCTTCTGCATTGGGAGCATGGAATCTTAACCACTGGACCACCAGGAAAGTCAGCAAACATTATTGAGCTTGTGTCTGGCACAGTGCTAGGCACTAGGAATACAGAAGAGGAATAGAAAACGTCACTGCTTCTAGGCTGATGATGTCCAGCTCTGTAACAACACAATGGCCAGTGTGATATGAGTTCAGGGCAGGTACCTGGTTAAGACTCTGCGCTTCCACTGCAGGGAGTGCGGGTTCCATTCCTCATCAGGGAACTATGAGTCTTAATCACTGAACTGCCATGGAAGTCTCCATCATTTTGTTTAGGCATACTAGTGGTTTGTTTTATTCTGTGGATCATACTTTTAGGTAAGCTAAGGTCTCGACCCCCTAGAAATTAATTTATTCATTTAACAAATATTTGTTGAGATGCACTCTTCTAGGTGCTGGAAATATAGCATGAATCAAAAAAGAATTACTCCCCTATAGGAACTGACATGAGAGTGTCATAAATAAATTTTTTTAAAAGTCAAGTTGAGATAAATCCTATGGGAGAAGGAAAACAAGGCAGGCCCAGGAGAAGAGAAAAGAGAGGTACTATGGTTTTATAGGACGGTCAGGGAAGGCATTTCTGATATGGGGAAATTTGAGCTACAACAGAAGAAAGGGAAGGAGACACGTAGGCAGAGGGAAAAGGTATTAATGACTCCAATAACCACAATGGTGTGATCACTCACCTAGAGCCAGACATCCTGGAGTGCAAAGTCAAGTGGGCCTTAGGAAGCATCGCTGCAAACAAAGCTAGTGGAGGTGATGGAATTCCAACTGAGCTATTTCAAATCCTAAAAGATGATGCTGTGAAAGTGTTGCATTCAATACACCAGCAAATTTGGAAAACTCAGCAGTTGCCACAGGACTGGAAAAGGTCAATCTCAAAGAAGGGCAATGGCAAAGAATGTTCAAACTATGACACAATTGAATTCATTTCACATGCTAGCAAGATCATGCTCAAAATCCTTCAAGCTAGGCTTCAACAGTATGTGAACCAAGAACTTTCAGATGTTCAAGTTGGATTTAGAAAAGGCAGAGGAAGCAGAGATCAAATTGCCAACATTCACTGGATCATAGAAAAAGCAAGAGAGTTCCATAAAAACATCTACTTCTGCTTATTGACTTCACAAGGCTGTGACTGTGTGGATCACAACAAACCGTGGAAAATTCTTAAGGAGACGGGACCACCTTACCTGTCTCCTGTGAAACCTGTATGCAGGTCAAGAAGCAACAGTTAGACCTGGACATGGGACAATGTACTAGTTCAAAATTGGGAAAGGAGTACATCAAGGCTGTGTACTGCCACCCTGCTTATTTAACTTACATGCAGAGTACATCATGCGAAATGATAGTCTGGGTGAATCACAAGCTGGAATCAAGATTGCTGGGAGAAATATCAATAACCTCAGATATGCAATGATACCACCTTTATGGCAGAAAGCAAAGAGTAACTAAATAGCCTCTTGAAGAAGGTGAAAGAGGAGAGTGAAAAGGCTAGCCTAAACTCAACAGTCAAAAAACTTAAGATCATGGCATCTGGGCCCATCACTTCATGGCAAATAGATGGGGAAACAATGGAAATAGTGACAGATTTTATTTTCTTGGGCTCCAAAATCACTACAGATGGTGACTACAGCCATGAAATTAAATGACACTTGCTCCTTGGAAGAAAAGCTATGACAAACCTAGATAGTTTATTAAAAAGCAGAGACATTACTTTGCTGACAAAGATCCATATAGCCAAAGCCATGGTTTTTCCAGTAGTCATGTATGGATGTGAGAGTTGGACCATAAAGAAGGCTGAGGACTGAAAAATTGATGCTTTTGAACTGTGGTACTGGGGAAGACTCTTGAGAGTCCCTTGGACTGCAAGGAGATCAAACCAGTCAAGTATAAAGGAACTTAGTCTTGAATATTCATTGGAAGGACTATTGCTGAAGCTCCAATACTTTGGCCACCTGATGCAAAGGGCCAACTCATTGGAAAAGACCCTGATGCTGGGAAAGATAGAAGGCAGGAGGAGAAGGGGATGACAGAAGACGAGATGGTTGGATGGTATCGCCAACTCAACGGACATGAGTTTGAACAAGCTCCAGGCGATGGTGAAGGACAGGGAAACTTGGCGTGCTGCAGTCCGTGGTGTCTGCAAAGAGTCGGACACGACTGAGCGACTGAACAACAACAACAAGGCAGAAGGAAAGGCAAGTGCAACGTGCTCGGGTGGAGCAGGAAGGCCAGGGGTTGGGGAAGAGTGAGTCAGGGGAAAGCAGTAAGAGACCAGCAGAGGCCTTGGAGGCCATAGCAAGAAATGGCCTCTTCCTAAGACAGTGGAGATGGGAAGATATTGGAGGGGTTTTGACATGATCCCCAGAAGACATGCAGGTTTCATGGGCCATTTATTGCCCACATCTGGCTTCACTCTTATAGCCAAGCTCATGAGAGCCGTCAACATCTTCTGTCACCACTTTCTCACCTCATTCCTTCAACCCAGACCATTTGGGCTCTGGATGCCATCACTTCTCTGCAAAAGTTCTTATCAAGGTCATCAGGGACTATATCTCGTCAAAGTTTGTAACCATGCTCAGTCCTCCCACTTCCCAACCTCACCAGCAACTGACATGGTTGCAGCACTGCTCCATGATTCAGCAATCCCTGACTCTAGCCTGGTTTTCTTCCTCCTTCACAGGCTTCTCTTCCATATCTGTCAAAGTTCTGCATGTAGTAGTGCCCCAGGACTCTGACCTCTGACCTCTGCTGTACTTTTCCCCTGGGCTTTGGGTCCACAGTTTTCAATACTGTAGATATGCTGATGACTTCTGAGTTTATATCTCTAGCTCCAAATTTGTAATTCCAAATGCCTAGTCCACGTGTCTACTCGGAGTTCTAATAGGCATCTTCTCCACATGTTCTTCCTCACAGAAATGGCATCACCTGTTCAGGACAAAATCCCAGGAAGTATCCTTGGATCTTATCTTTATTCCAGTTGGCTCCGCCTCCAAATGAAACCCTGAATCTGACCACTTCTCAGCAGGCCCCTGTTACCCACAAACTCCAGTTGCCATCATCCCTTGTCCAGATTACCGCACAAGCTGCCTGATTTCTTTCCCTGCCTCCACTCTTACCTATCCCCTTCATTCTTCATCCATTATCTTAAAAGATAAGTCATGTCAGGGCCATGACCTTGCCTAAAATCCTCCACTGCAATCAGAACAAATCCAATTCCTTATCAGGGGCCTACATCACCAGGTGTGTTCAAGGCCTTGTGGTTCCGACTGCCTCTCGGGCCCCCTTCCTCACCTAGGGCCCAGCTGATCACACTGAGTTGGCTCCAGTCTCCAGGTCTCTGCACTTGCTTTTCCTTGAGTCTGGAATATTTGTCCTCACGGTCGTCCCTAGGCTTCTTTCTCATCCTTCAGCTTTCAGCTTAAAGGTCACCTCGGTGAGGCCTTTCCTGATCTCCCAAAGTCTTCCCCTCCCCCACCACTCTCTAGCACGTTCAGAAATCACTGTATTCATCCGTTGTGGAGTTCCATGTGTAACCTCATCCCCAAGACGTACACCAGAAAGCTTCTAGAGAGCGGGTACCTCCTTTGTTTTCAGCCCCACACACTGCCTGGTAGAGAGCAGATGCTGAAGAAACAGAGATTGACTGACAGCCCACGAGATTATCCAGGGCTCTTCTGAGGTTCTTTGTCTGTTGCAGGGAGAGATGGCTTCTCCAATCGCTTGCTCTCATTCTAGCCAGAGAGGGACTACCAACCACCCTTCTTCTGTCGTCCCCTCCCCACTTCCTCCCCCGCCCCGCTCCCCCGCCCCTTCCTGCTCCATTCTTCCTGCCCGCCACCTCCCCTATCCCCCTCCTTCATCCCGCCCTGTCGCGTGGGAGCCGTCCTGGTCGCGCAGACGCTGGAGCGCAGAGACCCGACGGCCGGCCGTGGAGGCATGATGGCGCTCAAGGCGCTGCGTTTGGTTTTGTTCCTGGTCTGGTGGGACTCGGCCGGGAACGCTCACCAGTCTTTCTGGTCCCTGGAGGACCAGCCAAGGAGTTACCGAGAAGGGGGTCTTGCCCGCTACTATCCCTCCCGGAGGCCTGGGGGGCCTTCGTGTCCCTCCACGCACGCACCGTTACTGGCGGTTCCGGCCCGCCCCGCAGTTGCCTAGGGACACGAACTTGGGGATGTTCGGGGTTGGGGGGTGGCATTGTGGAGCCAGCAACCGTCTTTAGTTCCTGCTTGGGCTTCTTCCCAGGCTGCTCTTTCTTCCTTAAAGTGGATTTTCTGGAATCCAAGGTTAGGAGTCAGGTTTTTATGTACCCGGGGCCTTCCTTGCAGAACCTCAGCAGCAGATGTACAGGAATCAGAAATTGTGAATGCCGAATGCGCCAAGCACCGTGGGGTTCGTGAGAAAGCGGCTTCAGTCCAGCCAGACTTGATGTCTATTTAAGTCGAGTTAAAGTGATAACACCCAATGTCAAATTTTGCACTTATTATCTCGACCACAGAGGAAAACAATATCGTGAACTATTGAGTTACTTCTCTAACCTTTATTCGGTAGCTCCAGAGTTTCCCAAGCAATCCTCTTAGGGTGGTCAGATACCGAACCGGTACCGAGTGTTTTCTGTGTGCCTGCTAGGAGAGGTGCCAGAACACACTTGAATCGACTTTTTAGGAAGGAGTCAAAGAAACTAGACATGTGAGGAAGAGGGAGACATGTAGCCTGTCTAAATCACAAGCTGAATTAAAAAAAACAAAAACAAAAAACACCCTTATGAATAAGCACTAACCTTAATCCATCCTTTAAAATGTCTGTTTCCTTTTTGCAGCCTCTTCCAATGCTCAGTTTGGTCAACCTTCAGAATACAGTACAGTAAGTAGGAAACTGTTTCTACTAATACAGTGACGCCCACAGTGGTTTGGGTAGGGGCTGGTTTTCAGGTCTGCCACTTTGGAGACAGTTGACTGCTTCTTTAGAAACCAGATTCTCAGGCAGGCTTTTTGACACAGATCACAGTATAAACTTTGGTTAAAAATTACTCAGGCCTTGAAGGCCTCAGGGCTTTGTTTCCTTTTAATATCTCCTTTGATGATTTAGAAGGTCCTATGCCCAGTAGTTACATGTTGTACTAGATATTTTATGTATATTCTCAAATTTAGTTGTGGAAGCAAACAAAGGCCAACCAGATGAAAGCAAGCAAAAACTATTCACTGCTTAATGTAGCAAGTGAGTCAGCCATGTCACTTGTGTTTTAGCTGAGACTCAAAGGCAAAGGAGTGGGAAAGCTTTGTAACGGGGAAAAGGGAAGGCATCAGGTGTGCCCTGATTGAGGCTGTTGGCATGGGGAGGCTGGAGGTGGGAACTAAAGGCAGGCATCCTATGTGAATGGTTAGGAGGGCATATTTGGATCAGTTCAGTTCAGTTCAGTCGCTCAGTCGTGTCCGACTCTTTGCGACCCCATGAATCGCAGCACGCCAGGCCTCCCTGTCCATCACCAACTCCCGGAGTTCACTGAGACTCACGTCCATCGAGTCAGTGATGCCATCCAGCCATCTCATCCTCTGTTGTCCCCTTCTCCTCCTGCCCCCAATCCCTCCCAGCATCAGAGTCTTTTCCAATGAGTCAACTCTTTGCATGAGGTGGCTAAAGTACTGGAATTTCAGCTTTAACATCATTCCTTCCAAAGAACACCCAGGGCTGATCTTCAGAATGGACTGGTTGGATCTCCTTGCAGCCCAAGGGACTCTCAAGGGTCTTCTCCAACACCACAGTTCAAAAGCATCAATTCTTCGGCACTCAGCTTTCTTCACAGTCCAACTCTCACGTATGGATATACATGACCACTGGAAAAACCATAGCCTTGACTAGACGGACCTTCAGCCACCCTCTATTTAAGCAAATCACATATGACTCTCTGCTTTCTCTCTAACCATTCCCACAGCAGGTCAATTACTCACTGATTAGAGACAGACCACCCTCTTGTTTAACTACTCCCCTGTAAATCATAGAGTTTGTTTCCCATGAGTGGAGCTGTATTCTTACCAAGACTAAAGTATCTGTGTTCACAAGCCTATTATGCCAGCCACAGTCTTAATTTGTAAAAAATGTAGAGACAGCATGAACACGAGGGTAAAGAAATGAAAATGTTTATATGGAAACTGTGTCAGATGCTTTTGAAAAACTTGCTAAAAGACAAATTCTAAAAAATTGAATTAGGTGTAGTAAAACAACAGTAAATAATTGGGGAATTACTTTTTAGCTGTATATTACCTTGCTGTGCCAGTGTCTTTAAATTCTCACCATATTTTAAAAAGGGGGCAGGTTTACCCCTCAGGAGACAGATTGTCATTTTGATTGTCATGACCAGGAAGTTGTAACTAGCATCTAGTGGATAGAAAACAATGATGTTACTAAACACCCTACCATGCACGAGACAGCCTCACACAACAAATAATTAGCTGGTCCAAAATATGAATGCAGTTGAGAAATCCCATTTAAAACAAAAGAAGAAATCATGGATGATTTATTATGGGTATGATTTTTGCAGTGACAGCACACAGAACTCTAATTAGTTGAAACATTTCGTAGGAAAAGTCTTGTGTCAGGATTAGCTTCAGCTGCAGGTAACAAGGACTCAAAATAACAGCTCACAGAACTGCCATCTTAGGATGTGGACTTTGTCATCCTGGTCCGTAAAGCGTAGAGTTCCATGCACCTGGGAGCAGGATGGAGGAATGGACAAAGAATAAAAATTGGGGGAAGCAGAGGACAAACCCCAACTTTCTTTTAAAGGAGGTTCCTAGCAGGTGGTAAAGAATCAGCCTGCAATGCAGGAGACCCAGGTTCAATCTCTGGGTGGGGGATTGAAGGGAGACTCTCCGGCCTGGAGAATCTGGAGAATGGCAACCCACTCCAGTATTCTTGCCTGGAGAATTCCATGGACAGAGGAGCCTGGCGAGCTATAGTCCATGGGGTTGAAAAGAGTCGGAACAACTGAATGACTAACACAAACACAGAAGCAACTGCACGCAGTAATTCCACTTGCATCCCATTGGCCTGGCCTTGATTGTGTGGTCATACCTAGCTGCAAGGAGGTTGTCTTAGTGTAGGTAGCATTACAACTGGCCATGTGCCTCATTGTCTTTCCATCAAAAGATTGGCAATTTTGTTTTCATTTATATGTTTTAAGAGAAAATGTTTAGGGTATGTTATAATTTTTGTTACTGTTTCCCTACTTTAACTGACTTTTTCAATTAAATGGCCAATTACCAGTTGTCCCAATCTCGTTGGAAAGAAACTATCTAGTCTCCTGTGGAAGCTGTCCTGGAAGCCATCATCTTAGTGAGCCTAGAGCAGGAAGAACACATCAGGCTCCTAAATGGAGATAGAAGGCTGAACGAAGGATGGAAATGGTCAAAAGTGTCTCTTTAGTTCAGAGTTTGGCCAATGCCCTGTCCTACTTAGGTCTCTGTGAATCCACATAATATGAAGGAAAAGGTATATTTCATTTATTCAGAGTACTAAACACTTATTCTGAAGTGAGGAAAGACGATCACTATTACTAAAACAAAACAAATACAGCAGATCATATATTCAACCTGTTATTAGAGTGAGCCTCTGCACGCTATGGTGTGACCACTGTGACCAGTTCTAGTCCTGGTTCTGCTGGAGACTAGTGGCTATGAGCAAGACATATTACCTCTCTGGACTCAATTCCGTCGAATCTGAGAGTTGAGTTCCATGATCCAATATCAGTTTGTTAGGGCTGCTGTAATAAAGCCACAAACTGAGTGACTTAAACAGCAGAGATGGATTGTCTCACAGTTCTCAAGGCTGGATGTTCAAACTCAAAGTGTCGGCAGGGTTGGTTCCTTCCGAAGGCTGTGAGAAAGAATCTGTTCCAGTCCTCTCTCCTAGTATCTCGTAGCCTCAGGCATTTCTTGGCTTGTAAATGGCGTTCTCTTGGTGTCTTCACATGATCTTGCCTCCGTGTGTGACTCTGTGTCCAAACTTTCCTTTTGTTTAAAAAAATATTTATTTTATTTTTTGCACAGGCTTTCTCTAGTTGCAGCGAGTAGGGGCTGCTCTTCCTTTTGGTGCTTGGGCTTCTCACTGTGGTGGCTTCTCATTACAGAGCACAGGCTCTGGGCACATGGGCTTCAAAGCTGCAGTACGTGGGCTCAGTAGTTGTGGCTCAGGGGCTTAGTTTCCCTGCAGCATGTAGAATCTTCCCAGGTGCTGCTGCTAAGTCGCTTCAGATCAAACCTGTGTCCCCTGCATTAGCAGGTGGATTCTAATCTGCTGCACCACCAGAGTGAAAAGAAAAGTGTTAGCTACCTCAGTCGTGTGTGACTCTTTGTGACCCCATGGACTGTAGACCTCCAGGATACTCTGTCCATGAGATTCTCCAGGCAAGAATACTGGAGTGGGTTGCCATTCCCTTCTCCAGGGGATCTTCCTGAACCAGGGGTCGAACCCAGGTCTCCTGTATTGCAGGTGGATTCTTTACCATCTGAGCCACCAGGGAAGAATTCCTGAATGAGAATTTCACCACCAGGGTAGTCCCCCAGTTTTCCCTTTTTATAACCACACCAGTCATATTGGATTAGGGCCTATTCTCCTAAACTTTTTACTTTAAGATAATTTCCTATAAGAAGACCCTACTAATCCCACATAAGGTCATATTCTGAAGTGCTAGGAGTTAGGACTTTAACATATCTTTCTGGGTAGATGCAGTTAAGCCCATAATAAGCCCTGAGGTCTAATTCTGAACCTACTGCTTTCCTTAATGCTGTTGCTTAAATGCTAGTATCTTACAAGTCCAGACAAAAGACTACATTTCCGAGTGTGTCTGGGCATTATGCCATGGAATTAGGTGGAATGTAACAGGACATTCTCATGGAGTTGCTTGTGAAGAACAGATGATGAAGCTGGAGGATAGTAAAGTACGTTGGTGGCATATCTTGGACTTTCGTTTAAAAATCAGCCAGCGTAAACCTTCTGCTGAGGTCCTTATCTTACATAGCAGGTATTGACCCATTGCTTCAACACTACATCTGATGCTTAGAAAAACCTGTGTGTCTGTATGTGTGTGTGTGTAAAATAGAAATTTTTCTGTAGGAAATTTCTAGAAAATATAGGGAAACTTGGGACTTTGCCCAAATTCCTTTCTGGTGGCTCAGATGGTGAAGAATCTACCTACAGTGCAGGAGACCTGGGTTCAATCCTTGGGTCTGGAACATATGCTGGAGAAGGGAATAGCTACCCACTCCAGTATTCTTGCCTGGAGAATCCCATGGACAGAGGAGCCTGGTGGGCTGCAGTCCATGGGTTCCCAAGGAGTCGGACACGACTGAGTGACTAATGGTGGAACTTTGCCCTCCTCTTACAATAAAAAGATCTCAAGTTATTCACCAATTTCCGTCTTCCTTTCTCTTTTCTAGCCAAACTGCCGTCAGTATACATTACCAGGATGTCCCCGGGACTTCAACCCCGTGTGTGGAAGTGATCTGTCCACTTATCCCAATGAGTGTACTCTGTGTATGAAAATCAGGTAGCAATTTTTCAATATAAACTAGGCACATATTCTTTAGTTCTCTTGCATTTTGATTACTTAGGAAGTTTGGCTCTTTTCTTGGACATAATGTGACATAAGTAGCTCTTATGTGACATAAGTAGCTCTGTTTTAAGACATATTTAAAAAGACACAGAATCAGTGAATTTTCTAGGTCAAGGTTAGAAAAAGAGGCATGTGATTAATCAATTATAGACCAGATAATTAAGTGATGTTACTATCCAGGGATGGGTAGTTTCCCAAAATTAAAAATATATTTACGACTTCCCTGGTAGACCAGTGGTTAAAAATCCACCTGTCAGTGCAGGGGATAAGAGTTCAATCCCTGGTCCAGGAAGATCCCACATACTGAGGAGCAACTAAGCTCATGCACCACAGCTACTGAGCCCACGCTCTAGAGCCCAAGAGTCACAACTACTGAGCCCATGTGCTGCAACTACTGAAGCTCGTGTGCTTAGAGCCTGTGCCCCACGATAAGAGAAGTCACCCCAGTGAGAAGCCCAAGCACCACAACTGTAGAGCAGTCCCTGCTCTCTGCAGCTAGAGAGAGCCTGTGTGCAGCAAAGAAGACCCAGAGCAGCCAAAAAAAAAAAATTAGAAAAAGAATATATTTAGTAGTTAAACTCTGGAATAGTGAATATTCTGTTGAATTCAGGAGCCATGTACAGGTGATCTACACACCCTGCACTACTGGTCAGAAAGCCGGTCTTAGTAACTCTGCCTGTTTGAATGCTCACTAATAAGTGTATTATACTGATGCCCCCTGTGTAAGACACCTGGCCAGCTTAGGTGACCATGAGTCCACCTCCAGATACACTGCTTTGTATTTCAGGGGTTCAGTCTCTGAACTTAGTCTTTAGTAAGTTACCAGGTCTTCTCAGAGTGGTTCGTGGGGAGTAGTTCCATGTGCCCTAAGGTTTGGGAAAAAATGGCAGAGTTGGGTTTTCACCTTCATTGTTTCCTAGATTTAGTTTAAAAAAAAAAATTAGAGTTGCTGTTGGTTTACTTTTCGTGAAACCATGTCTGGACGCGGCAAAGGCGGCAAAGGTCTGGGGAAAGGCGGCGCTAAGCGCCACCGTAAAATAAAAAAAAAATAAAATAAAATAAAATAAAAAATTATTTAATGATTTTAGGCTGTGCTGGGTCTTCGTTGCTGCTTGGGCTTTACCTAATTGTAGTGTGCAGGCTTCTCATTGTAGAGGCTTCTCCTGTTGCAGAGCCTGGGCTCCAGGGTGCAAGGGCTTCACTAGTTGTGGTTCCTGGACTTAGAGCACAGGCTCAGTAGCTGTGGCGCACAGACTCAGTTGCTTCACAGCACATGGGATCTTTCTGGATCAGTGATAGAACCCATGTCTCCTACATTGGCAGGCAGATTCTTTACCACTGAGCCACCAGGGAAGGCCCTAGATATTAGCTTTAAAAATGATTGTCAACCAGGAAGGAATACAATGTATAATGACGTGGGTCTTTTTAATACAAATTGTGGGACAGTTTCAATAAATGTGTTTTTATGATTGGTCAATTTTCAGGGAAGATGGTCGTGATATTAAAGTAATCCGAAGTGGACCCTGCTGATGGAGCAGTTCACAGAAGAGAAATTGGAGAAACACCCCTGCATACTAGATGGATTTTATTTTCCCCATTTCTCTTTTCCTGTGTTTCTTTGTGTGAGATTTGTTAACCCATATTTTCTGAGATGAGATGTGGAAGAGAGCCATGGACAGTGATTGATAATTAAAGCAAACAAACAAAAGTCCTTGTTTCTTGGCATTTACCCCTTGAGTTAAGCTTATCGCCCAGATTACTTATATGTTGCTTTATTTAGCTGGAATAAAATCAGCATTGTGTTCAGTTACCACTGTTCCCTGTTGAATATCCATTCTCACTCAGCCTCACAGGGCTCTTTTCCTCTCAGACGGAGGTGAATTTCACTAAGGGAGAAGTAGAGTCATTTTTGAGAGGTCAAGGTTTATTCTCCTTCCCCATTTCCCTGAATCTTTGATATAGTGTATGGTAATTGGTACAGTGTTGTGCATAGAACAAATAATGTGAGATGCTGAAATTGACTCTAGCCTGAACAGGTAGAGTCAAAAAAATATGCAATAAAAATACAAGATTTTAGAATTCCTTCCGATGCAGTTTTTCTTTCAAGTTAATGCAGAAACTTGCCCTTTTCCTTCTTCTAGAGCTGAGGTTCTGAACCCTAGATGATGCTGGGGCTATGTTGGGAGGCATTTTGGGGATCACAATTTGTAGGGTGGGTGCTCCTGACTTCTAGCAGGTGCTACCAGACATTCTACAGTGAGCAGGACACCTCCCAGCAACCAAGAAATTTTCAGTCCAAAATGTCAGTAGTGCTGAGGTTGAGACGTTCTGTCTTAAGAGTTGGATGCAACATAAAGAATAGATGTTGCAATAATAAAAATGACCAAAGTTTAATTTAGAAAGATAATTGCTGTCCAGGCAGAGGGTTTTGAGTCAAGTCCTAGGTTTAAGTACATTCTAGGGTCAGGAAACTGAGACAAGAGGCAAGGGGTGATGACAGTGTGTAGAAGAAAACCTGGCTTTGGCAAGTGGACTACATGTGAATTTGAATTCTGATTCCAACACTTCCTTGGGCTTCTGTTTTTTTATCTGGAAAAGAGGGATCATGCTCAAGTCATGGAACTGCTGTGAGGAAACTGCTTAGCACAGCACTTGGTCCATGGAAACTACTGAAATAGTAGCTACTGTTAGTTCAAGTATCCCTCTTAGGAGGTAGAAACTGAGGCCCACAGAGGCAAACCAATTTGCCCAAGGTTATGAAGCAGTGTGGACTAGAAGCCTGGTCTCCAAATTCCCAGACCTCTGTTCTTATGTGGAATAGAGGCAATAAAGTGGGAAGTTGTATAATATAAATGTGCCACAACTACATTATATCTGTAGTTATTTTTGGCTTAAAAGTTTTATAAAAGTAGTATATGGTTTTCAGAAAGTTAAAAATACACCGAAATATATTTTAAAAATGAAAGTCTTGCCCATACTAGCCTCTAGAGGTGACCAATATTAACCTTTTGGAACACAGTCTTCCTAAGTATGTGGGGGAACTTAAATGTCAAGAAGCTAAAGGGTCTTGGGGTGACACATCACTGTTGACAGCAGACCTGCAGGCAGGACATGGCAGCAACCTTCACTGCACCAGGGAGAAGGAGGCTACCATTTATAGGGGGAATTGATGTCAGGCTACGAGGGCAAGGAGCAGCTGGGGCCACACAGGTAGTTACTGATTGAACCCTGTAATTAAGAGAATTGGATAGTCCTGTGAGTGAAGCAGGGCAGGACTGGTTGAGCATGTACAGAGAGCAAGAGAACAGCCATCTTGAGTGGCCTGCTCAAACATGCATCTTGAGAAATGTGGACCTCGTCTTTTACTCTGCCCTCACGTGCCCTAGAGTAGAGCATCCTGTGTAACTGTGTTTATAAAAGACTGGTCAGGTAGATCTCCCTGGGCCCTTCAGATCATCTTCATAGACTGGTTTAAAGTGCAAATCCCACTCAAATACATGGGATAGATAGTTTCTACCATCTAGGTCTGGATTTGAATTTAATGTTTCAAAGAATAAAAGTGGATTTAGAAATAAGAGTACCAAAAATAGGGCACAGATTATCTACATGTTAACATGTAGAAATGTGTCATAACAATGATAAGAAATTTTGAGGTGCTATAATTAGTAGCTTGATATTCAATAGACTTTTTGTTAAAGTTTTTTTATACAGCATTGTTTTGTATGTATGCATAATAATAGCCATTTGCAATCGCCAATAAATGGATTGTTTAAATGAACAAATTACATAATTCACATAGGCTGACTTTACAGAAGGAAGTTTTTGTTTGTTTTTAGGAAGTTTTATTTTTCTACATTGAAAGTGGTAATCAATTCATATACAATTTTAAGGTAATATACAAGAAGTAGGTGGGACACTTTTCCTATGGTGGGTCAGATGGTAAAGTGTCTGCCCACAATGCGGGAGACCTGGGTTCAATCCCCGGGTCGGGAAGATCCTCTGGAGAAGGAAATGGCAACCCACTCAAGTACTCTTGCCTAGAAAATTCCATGGATGGAGGAGCCTGGTAGGCTACAGTCCATGGGATCTCAAAGAGTTGGACACAACTGAGTGACTTCACTTTCACTTTTCACAAATCCAAAAGTTTGAGAATTCTTTTTTTTTTTTTTGGCGGTGGCTTCTCTTGTTACTGAGCACGGGCTCTAAGCATGTGAGCTTCAGTAGTTGTGGCACATGGGCTCAGTTGCCCTGTGGCACATGGAATTTTCCTGGACCAAGAATCAAATCTATGTCCCCTACGTTGCCAGGAAGATTCTTAACCTGTGGACCAGCAGGGAAGTCCAAAAAGATTAACTCTTGAGAAAATCAAGGATCAGATAAACCAGCTAAAGATACAGTCAACTTCCTTCCAACTCATTCTAGATCTTGTCCAGACTGTCTCTGACACTGCCACCCATATTTATGTTGTGTGGTATACACATCTAGATGGCACAGACAACAAACAAGATATAGAAGAAAAGGTGTTCGGAGGCACAGATGACTCATTCTCAGATCTTCCCATAATGCCTTTGTTTCTTCATTCTTCATAGTTGGGGAGAAGCAGCATCTCTCTATGACATATAGACATGCGACCACCCTATGTGAAAACACATCTGAAATCACACCTGATGCATTTGCCAATGACTGGATCATTTAGACTGCTAAATTACCATAGCTCCCACAGTCCATCTTAGAGCAAGAAGTTTTATTTTTCTGTCTTGAAAATGAGATAATATTCAATGGGTCTAATCAGATCAGATCAGTCGATCAGTCATGTCTGACTCTTTGCGACCCCATGAATTGCAGCACGCCAGGCCTCCCTGTCCATCACCAACTCCTGGAGTTCACTGAGACTCACGTCCATCGAGTCAGTGATGCCATCCAGCCATCTCATCCTCTGTTGTCCCCTTCTCCTCCTGCCCCTAGTCCCTCCCAGCATCAGAGTCTTTTCCAATGAGTCAACTCTTCACATGAGGTGGCCAAAGTCCTGGAGTTTCAGCTTTAGCATCATTCCTTCCAAAGAAATCCCAGGGCTGATCTCCTTCAGAATGGACTGGTTGGATCTCCTTGCAGTCCAAGGGACTCTCAAGAGTCTTCTCCAACACCACAGTTCAAAAGCCTCAATTCTTTGGCTCTCAGCCTTCTTCACAGTCCAACTCTCACATCCATACATGACCACAGGAAAAACCATAGCCTTGACTAGACGAACCTTTGTAGGCAAAGTAATGTCTCTGCTTTGAACACGCTATCTAGGTTGGTCA
>NW_011495020.1:4540095-4540416 GCF_000754665.1 Bison bison bison
CTTTCATCAAGAGGCTTTTGAGTTCCTCTTCACTTTCTGCCATAAGGGTGGTGTCATCTGCATATCTGAGGTTATTGATATTTCTCCCGACAATCTTGATTCCAGTCTGTGTTTCTTCCAGTCCAGTGTTTCTCATGATGTACTCTGCATATAAGTTAAATAAACAGGGTGACAATATACAGCCTTGACAAACTCCTTTTCCTATTTGGAACCAGTCTGTTGTTCCATGTCCAGTTCTAACTGTTGCTTCCTGACCTGCATACAAATTTCTCAAGAGGCAGATCAGGTAGTCTGGTATTCCCATCTCTTTCAGAATTTTCC
>NW_011495020.1:4540575-4547054 GCF_000754665.1 Bison bison bison
TTGGCATAGTCAATAAAGCAGAAATAGATGTTTTTCTGGAACTCTCTTGCTTTTTCCATGATCCATCGGATGTTGGCAATTTGATCTCTGGTTCCTCTGCCTTTTCTAAAACCAGCTTGAACATCAGGAAGTTCACAGTTCACATATTGCTGAAGCCTGGCTTGGAGAATTTAGTTGCATTCATTACAGAATTCGTAGGGCTTCCCTGGTGGCTCAGATAGTAAAGAATCTGCCTGCAATGTGGAGACTTGGGTTTGATCTCTGGGTCGGGAAGATCCCCTGGAGAAGGGAATGGCTACCCACTCCAGTATTCTTGCCTGGGAAATCCCATGGACAGTGGAACCTGGGGGCTCCAGTCCATGGGGTCACAAAGTTGGACTGAGCAACTTTCACTTTTCACTTTCACAGTATTCTTAATCCATAGAATTGAAATTACAGGCAAAATATACGAGGTTTTATGATCTAAATTGCTACCCTTTACATTTAAAATTAAAAAAAAAAAAAATTTATTTGGCTGCACTGGATCTTAGTTGCAGCATGTGGAATCTAGTTCCCTGACCAGGGATCAAACTTGGGCCTGCTGCATCAAGAGCATGGAATCTTAGCCACTGGACTACCAGAGAAGTCCCTAAGTTTAATTTTTAAATTAAAAAATTAATTTTAAATTTTGTAAGAAAAAAAGGGAAATTGTGTGTCTTAGTACTCTAGCATATTCAAAAGTCTCTTTTCTTATTGTGGGGAAGAGATCATGTTTACAAAACATTTATGATAAAATTAGATTTGATGGTTCTGTGGCTTTTTTCTATCCCCAAGCAAAGTTAGTTTTCCTTAAATGGGAAAGGATTTAAAAAAACAAGGAAGAGATACATCAAAAGGTTAACAAAATTAAACAATTGTACACATTTATCTTCAAGGAATATATACTACTTTGATAATTATGATAAATATGCCTTTTAAAAACTGATTTTTTAAAAGAAAGATTATAGTTTAAGAAACCATGAGAAGAAAGGAAACCTTAATTGAGCCAACAAATTCAGAGCCAGAAATAGCCCACCAATGATCTTTTACAGACTTTTGCCAAGCGTTCTCTCCGTCATGGAACAATTCCTGGCCAGCGCTGAGACACGAGGGGGCAGTGGCTCCCTGGGAACTGCCTCTTCCAGCAAATCCCGCCCCCCAGCCTGGAACCAGCGGAGTGATGTCTCTCTAGAGCACTGCCACTGGCCTGGGAGTCATATTTGACTTGCAAACCTCTTTTAAGGACTCATACTTTTAATTTTTTAAATTCATTTTTGATCCGAAGATAATTGCTTTACAATAATGCTTTGATTCTTTGAAGACACTATTTCTGCGACTAACAATGAATGGTCCAGTTGGAGCTAATGTGGAGTCAAGGACCTAGGTGAAATGATGACAAATAAAAACAATTTTACCCTCTGAATAGGAGTTAGGCAAATGCACTCAGACTGCAGCTGGAAAAGCTGGAATTTGAAACGCTTCCAGAGGAGGAGGCTGCAAGCTTATCTGACTTGAACAAAAAACTCTGACCTGACAGGCCTCAGAGAAGACTGCTTTTCTGTGGTGGGCAGGTTTATGAAGAAGCCACCAACCTTTCTTCTCTAGGTTTTCTGCCTCCCTGTCCCCATCTGGTTCAATGTCTTTTATCTTGACTAAAACTTCTGCCCTAGTGAGTATATTTATTAAGTCAGAAAAATCCATAATATCCAATATTAGCTTGGCTATTTACAGTTTCCAAAGTCTTTCATACTATATAAAAGTCTTTCAAGTATGTTTTTTAGACACCATTTGAAATGATTTGACTTTTCACTCCCCACTTCAGTGAACTTTATCACTGGAGATAGACTCCATCATACTGACCAAAGTTATTACCAAGAAAAGAAAGTCTGGGGACCAAATGCCAAGCTCATCGCATCGCATTTACCTTACAGATCAAGCTGCAGGGTAAAGGGTGTGATGTGGGCAGAATGGAAGTGTCAGAATCTAGTTTATGAAGCTCAGGAATGAATTCCTTTCTGAAGAGGAAGGGAAGGGCAGGGCAACTCTGCAGAGACATTTGCCACTCAAAGACTTTCATGGGCACCCATGCATATGAAATTGGCAATGAATATTTGTGAGACAGATAACCCTAACTTACAATGTGGTGTGTTAGTCTTTGGAGGAGTGAAGAAATCCTTTGTTTGCATAGGGTTGATTTATTAGGAAAACTTGTCTCCTAAACTATGTATCTTGATAAACTGCAACAAGTCTAAGCCATGTAGAGTGTCACAAAAGAAGCATTTGCTAGTTTTTACCATTGTGTGGTTTTACATATTTAATCAATGCACATATGTTTGGAGGTTTTTTTCTATTTTTCTATCAGTTTTATGATTTTTGTGACAGGAAATAGCATTATGATTATAGGAAATCAGAGGTCAATTCATGATGTCTTCTCTTTTGATTGTCAACCAGGAATGATTTGTTTGAAACTTAGAGGTTGTTTTGTTTCTATGTTTATGGTTTAGGAGAAAATCTGAAACAGGTTAAATGTCATGGTCAGCTAAAGGGCACAGCACATCTTTTGACCCTAAATTTGGGATTCTTTTTTTTAATCATTGTGCTCTGAAAATTGCACACTCTGTTAAGAAAATGCTATCACCAGACCACTTTTGCTTTGTATTTCTGCAGTGGATTTGGTGGCTACTGTTTTCTGTTTTTGAACATAAAAAACAAAGGCTCAAAAAGCACTTGATATTTTCAGTGCTGATGAATGAGGAGCTTCTTGTTTAGACCCTGTTTGGAAAAAAGTTGATCTCTAAATAGGGGCTCTGCTGGTGGCTCAACAGTAAAGAATCCACCTGCTATGCAGGAGACCTGAGTTCTATTCCTGGGTCGGGAAGATCCTTTGGAGAAGGAAATGGCAATCCACTCCAGTATTCTTGCCTGGGAAATCCCATGGACAGAGGAGCCTGGTGGGCTACAGTCAGTGGGGTTGCAAAAGAGCCGTACACGACTTACAAACTAATCAACAACAACTGAGTAGGTGGCAGAACTCGAGTAGTTTATTATTTGTTGAGCACCAAGCCTGTGCTTGATCCAGTAGGAAAATGACATATGGTACAGTCCATAAACCACCTTCTCAGGCTCCTTGGTTCATGTCACAGAGGATAAAACAAACAATAGACCAAAGGGTGTAATGTAAATCTTGGAAAGTTGTTGCTGTTAAATAGAAACCATATTAGCAGCAAAGCAAATCAAAACACCTTGTATACATTTTATACTTAACCAAAATATTAGAGTTAATTATAAGTCTATAAAATGGTAGTTTGCAAGGCTAGGATTAGCAACTTCTCTGCACCTTTTCAAACTGACTCTCTTTTGCAACAGATCTCCCTTTCACTTTCTTCTGCTTTCTTTCTAAGGATTCCCCAAAATACATATCCCACTGGCCTTCAACAAATGCCCGGTCATCCTCTTATCATTGGTCATAATAAACTGCTCTCTTTCACATTCTTCTTTTAATGTGCAAATATCCCATTGAAAGGTAATATATTACATTCTTAACATGGGGATGGCTAATTCTAGGCAAATCTGGCACATTCCCAGTCTATGGCAGACGTGCATGCTTTCTTGGGGAATCTGGAGTTAAATCCTCAACACACTGCACCTGGCAGCCTACCCAGGCTTATCGAAGTTGGCACATGAACTGAAACCTATTTGGCATCTTTGTTCTAGCAGTGTACATCAAGTGAGTTGATAATACAATATCTGCTTGGTAGGTTCTAGAAGCAGGAAAACTGTGGTTTATATGGGTATGAGAGGAGCTATTAAGGTCAAGCTTATTCTACATCACAACTTCACCCCAGGCTCTTTGCTC
This sequence comes from Bison bison bison, assembly GCF_000754665.1. Lineage (NCBI taxonomy): Eukaryota > Metazoa > Chordata > Mammalia > Artiodactyla > Bovidae > Bison > Bison bison. Next base: position 4,544,450 of record NW_011495020.1, read on the forward strand.
AATACTATTTTAGTAGGAGAAATAAGACATCAGGGTGGCTGATCTACAAAATAAAACTTTGGGGAGTATTTACTTTACAACAGTAGGATATTGTCAGACCTTCCTAAATGGGTAACCATCCATTGCCCAACAGCTCATTCATCAAACCTTGCACACAGATATTCTTCTGTTCCTAAGCCAAGTGAAGCCCACACATAGTGGGCCTGAAATTGTTAAATGGAAAATGTTGAGCCGCTCAAAATGTTGAGCAAACTCAAAATGTTGAATTTGATAGTGTCACTCAGAAAAAAACAATGAGGTCAATGTCTCCTGCTCACTGGGGGAGATGTTCTAGGTGTTGAGGTGTTGCTTGAACAACTTGAATTTGTTCTCTTCCTACCAAAAGTCAGTCCCTGTCACCCCTGTCATATAAAAACAGAGCAAAAATCATACAGAGAGAAGTCCTTTGAGTAGCAGCTGCAGCTGGCACATTGCAGAAAGCACCTTGGAAATGAAGGAAGCTTATAATAAATAATAGCAATAGGAGTGAAGGCTGTGAAGGTCCATTCAGTTCTGTTCTCGGCCTGACATTTGACCTGAGACCAAATGTTCAGTGGCCAGCATAGAAGTCTTGCATTGTTCCTTCCCCAAAAGAATGATGTAGCCACTGAAGAGTACAAGCAAAAAATATAGACTATGTTGACAGAAAAGCGGGGGGCGGGGGGGGTTCATACTGTACCCAGGTAGAATTATGTAGATGTTTCTGAAAGCTTTTAAACTATTTTGCCACACTCGGGGATACAGATGAACATGGACATCCAAACACACCCCTCATTTTACGTGGGATCCAGAAACGCTGTGACAAAGAGGTAGAATCCAGTAGAGCTGCAGTTCAGGCATGTAGAAATTGGATGTATGACTGTGAGCCTAGAAGAACAGACTGAGAAGAGAGACAGTAGGACCCTCTATAGAGCCAGCTGGACTGATAATTGGGACTTGAGACTGTCCCCAGGAAGCAGTGTTCTAGGGGTGGCTGATTTTAAGCACCTTGGCTTCCAGCTCCTTCAGGGACAAAATCTGCGCCTGGGAAGAGGGGGCCATGGTATAAAGGAAAGAAAAGAAAGAACCATATACTAGGAGCCACCAGTTCAGTCTTAGGAAACCTTTTCCCCTTGGTGGGATGGTATGAAATAATAGGACCACTGAGACAGATGGAAGGCTTTTGCTGCAGGCTCTGATTAAATGTGAGATGAACACACCTCTCAGCCCTTTGTGGACTTTTGAAACTTGGGTCACACTGTCACATACAACAAGTGTGAATATATATGTTTGTTTTCATTTCTAACTCAACAATTTTGTGTTTAGTTCACCTCAAAGACTGGTTCACTTATTCTCAAATCATCTTTGTTTTTTAAAGAATTAAGTTAAAAACAAACCAAGTTTAGTTACTGTAGATCTGTAATTCTTAAACTTTAGCTGGCATCAGAATCACCTGGAGGGCTTGTTGTTAAAACAGGTTGCTGCACCCCACCCCAGAATTTCTGATTCTTTAGGTCCAGAGTGGGGTCTAGAATTTGTGTTTCTAGCAAGTTTTTTGGAAGTTCTGCTGGTTAGGGAGCATACTTTAAGAATCATTGCTGGAGATAATTTTCTGGACCTGGTAGTCTTAGCTGAAAATATTCTGGAGACCAGATTGAAACATGAGATAGCAGCCTCTTTCTTAACAAAGTACATTCCTGGCCAGGCAACCCTTCTAAGATTTTCCAAGTGTTTTTACATCTAATAATAACAGATCTAAGAAGATGCCTTCTTATATCTTCTCTCAAATTCTTTGACCGAAATCCTTACAAAATCATATAGAATGGATATTTTCATTACTATTTCAGCTTCAAACTTGATCACAATAAATAAGAACAAAGAACACTTGATATTTTTCCAATATCTGGTATTTGAAAATTGTTATCCAAAGCACCTCATTCCTGGCATCATAATTTTTTGGACTAAGAATATCAATTTGAACTTAGAATAAATGGAATTCATAATATTATGGAAACTGTGCTACAGTTTCTGACCCCTAAATCTAGATATATCGTCTGATGCACGGTCCAAGTACATGTTTTGAAAATATGGCAGAATGTTTAAAATTAAAACTCTCCAATAATATCCTGGACATATGATTGTCTTACATATGATAGTTGTTCATTTATTCATTCTCTAATACATATTCATTGAGTCTAAGGTCAGGGGTGGGTCTAGGTGCTGCGGATACAACAATAAATAACAGCTAGACAGGCTTGTGTCATGGTTGAAGCACATTTTGGAGCCAGATTGCCTGGATTCAAATCCCAACTCTGTCACTTACTAGCTTGGCAAGTTACTTCACTTCTTTGTGCCTCAGTTTCCTCATCCATAAAATGGCATCTATCTGATAAGAGATATGAGGATTTAATGAGTTAACATTTGTAAAAGCAGAGAACACTATTTGGTATATTATACACATTTTTAATAAACATTGTCATAAATACACCTGTCTGTGTCTTAAGAAGCTCATAGTACTGGGGCATAAAGAGTGACATGTTAAGAAATGAATACAATGTGATGTAATAAACGCTATAATGAAGGTATG
>NW_011495020.1:4547348-4548082 GCF_000754665.1 Bison bison bison
AGAGGATGAGATGGCTGGATGGCACCACTGACTCGATGGATGTGAGTCTGAGTGAACTCCGGGAGTTGGTGATGGACAGGGAGGCCTGGCGTGCTGCAATTCATGGGGTCGCAAGGAGTCGGACACGACTGAGCGACAGAACTGAACTGAACTGAACTGATGTGGGATCTTCCCAGGTCAGGGATCAAACCTGAATCTTCTGCATTAGCAGGTGGATTCTTGAGCCATCAGGGAATCCTCATTACAACCATTTTAATAGGAACTGGAAACTTTAAAAAGAAAATAGAAAATGACTATAATGTTACAATGAAATATTACTCAGCCATAAAAAAGAATGAAACGATGTCATTTGCAGCAACATTGATAGGTCTAGAAATCATCATACTAAGCGAAGTAAGCTAGACAGAGGAAGACATATACCATGTGATATCACTTTTATGTGTAATCTAAAATATGGTAAGAATGAACTTAGTTACAAAACAGAGGCAGACTCACATAGAAAACAAACTTATGGTTACCAAAGGGGAAAGAGAGTAGAGGAGGGATAAACTAGTAGTTTGGGATTAGCAGATACAAACTATTGGCTTGGCCAAAACATTTAGAGATATTATAGAAAAACCTCATGTGAAGAGTTGACTCATTGGAAAAGACTCTGATGCTGGAAGGGATTGGGGGCAAGAGGAGAAGGGGACGACAGAGGATGAGATGGCTGGATGGCACCACTGACTCGATGG
>NW_011495020.1:4548182-4549646 GCF_000754665.1 Bison bison bison
AATGAAGGTATGAGTGAAGTGCTGGACTTGCTTTGCTGCCAAATGGACTAGAGTAAACTCTGGGCTCTGGATTGCATGTGCTTGCCATATCACTTCCCTCTCTAGAACCACACTGGAGAAAATCCAGCAAGTTTTTAATCTTCCTTTTTATAAGTGTTGCTATGAAAACAACCATCATTATGCTAACATATAATTACCACAAGTAGTTTTCAAAAAACCTTCCTATCAAATGTAAATGATGTTGAAACTCGTTTAGGAGACCACTTGCTTGGACTTTATAGTATGCAGAGGCAGTTTATGTGAAAATAGGATTAGGCACCTGTTCTGTAGTTTCTGCAGTTGAAACTTGGGTGGGGCACCAAGTGAATTAGATATGGCAGTAACTTGTAGAAGGAGGGTAGACAACTCATCTTGGTGTGCAAGAGACCTTGCCAGTTTTAGTGGTGAAGGTCCCACTTCCCAGGAACCCCCTCAATCTCAGGCAAGAGGTTAAAATCATTACAATCATATTTTAAATATAATTTTTATTTTAAAATTTATTTTTGGCTGTGCTGGGTTTTTCTTGCTATGTGGGCTTTTTCTCCAATTGCAGCAAGTGGGGGCTACTCTTCACTGCAGTACAGGCTTCTCGTTACAGTGGTTTCTCTTATTGCAGCTCGAGGGTTCTAGAGTACTGACTCAGCAATTGTGGCACATGGGCTTAGTTGCCCCAGACCACCTGACCTGCCTCTTGAGAAATCTTTATGCAGGTCAGGGAGCAACAGTTAGAACTGGACATGGAACAACAGACTGGTTCCAAATAGGAAAAGGAGTACGTCAAGGCTGTATATTGTCACCCTGCTTATTTAACTTCTGTGCAGGGTACATCATGAGAAACGCTGGACTGGAAGAAGCACAAGCTGGAATCAAGATTGCCGGGAGAAATATCAATAACCTCAGGTATGCAGATGACACCACCCTTATGGCAGAAAGTGAAGAAGAACTAAAGAGTCGATGAAAGTGAAAGAGGAGAGTGAAAAAGTTGGCTTAAAGCTCAACATTCAGAAAACGAAGATCATGGCATCTGGTCCCATCACTTCATGGGAAATAGATGGGGAAACAGTGGAAACAGAGTCAGACTTTATTTTTGGGGGCTCCAAAATCACTGCAGATGGTGGCTGCAGCCATAAAATTAAAAGACGCTTACTCTTGGAAGGAAAGTTATGACCAACCTAGATAGCATATTCAAAAGCAGAGACATTACTTTGCCAACAAAGGTTCGTCTAGTCAAGGCTATGGTTTTTCCAGTCGTCATGTATGGATGTGAGAGTTGGACTGTGAGGAAGGCTGAGCACAGAAGAATTGATGCTTTTGAACTGTGGTGTTGGAGAAGACTCTTGAGAGTCCCTTGGACTGCAAGGAGATCCAACCAGTCCATTCTGAAGGAGATCAGCCCTGGGATTTCTTTGGAAGGAATGATGCTAA
>NW_011495020.1:4549746-4550401 GCF_000754665.1 Bison bison bison
GCTGGAAGGGATTGGGGGCAAGAGGAGAAGGGGACGACAGAGGATGAGATGGCTGGATGGCATCACTGACTCGATGGATGTGAGTCTCAGTGAACTCCGGAGTTGGTGATGGACAGGGAGGCCTGGCGTGCTGCGATTCATGGGGTCGCAAAGCGTCGGACACGACTGAGCGACTGATCTGATCTAATCTGATCTGATGGAAAAACCTGAATGAACATTTTGGCCAACTCAATGCTATACAAAAAATAGATAACAAGGTCCTACTGTATAGCATAGAGAACTATATTCAATATAAAAAATTATGAAAAAATATGAGAAAGAATATATACACATGTGCATTTACATATATTTGTATATATACATATGTGTATTTATGTATATACACATATGTATATACATACACATATTTTTTCATATATGTACATATGTCTATATACATATATATAGCTGAATCACTTTGCTGTATACTACAAACTAATACAACATTGTAAATCAACTATACTTCAATAAAAAACACAATGTTATATGTCAATAATATCTCAATTTCAAAAACAAATTAAAACCGGCATGTTGCAAAAGCACTATTTCAAGTTTCATACCAAAAAAAAAGAAAGCAAGAAAAAGAAAATGCAGCTACTGCATCCCTTGGATTGGG
>NW_011495020.1:4550501-4571370 GCF_000754665.1 Bison bison bison
GAAAAGCATAGTAGACATCAACAAATATTTACTGACTTTCTATTGAGGGGAGATGAACATGTTCCCGTCGTTGATAAGCTGCAATCTGATTTAAGGAACAGAAAATAAACCAGTAAAAGTTAAATCAAAATATAGTTACACGTCAGTTCAAGATAAGAGAAATGATGATACAAAACGGTTAATAGCCCATCAATTTTCCATTTTAGAGTTGCTATGGGAATGGAGCTCAGAGGAAAGGAAGAGCTCTCACTGGGAAACAGTTATAAAGTGGCCCTACTTCATGGTGGTTCACAAGAACTGGCGGGATTTTGAATCACAGCAGTGGTGTTGGAGAAGACTCTTGAGAGTCCCTTGGACTGCAAAGAGATCCAACCAGTCCATCCTAAAGGAAATCAGTCCTGAATATTCATTTGAAGGACTGATGTTGAAGCTGAAACTCCAATACTTGGCCACCTGATGGGAAGAACTGACTCTTGAAAAGACCCTGATGCTGGGAAAGATTGAGGGCAGGAGGAGAAGGGGATGACAGAGCATGAGATTGTTGGATGGTGTCACTGACTCAATGGTCATGAGTTTGGGTAAACTCCGGGAGTTGGTGATGGACAGGGAGGCCTGGCATGCTGCAATCCATGGAGTCACAAAAAGCCGGGCACGACTAAGCGACTGAACTGAACTGAACTCAACTGAGTGGTGGGAGGAACCTATACAGGTGTTGGTACAGCACAGGAGTGGGAGCAGCATTAGGCAAATCCAGGGGACAGGCAATAGCGTCTTTAGAGGGGGTGAAGGAGAGAAGGAGGCATGCAGTTAGCCTTAACACATATTCCACACAAAGCTCTGCAGAAGCACACACTCTTAAGCTTGGGTTGGAAGACCATTTGTCAAAAGACCACTCTCTTTCCCTTGAGTGAAGAAATACTACCTTTCCTCCTAAATTTTTCCTTTATATTTTCTGTAGAAGGATTTCCAAAGTCTATGTTTAAACCCTAAGTACAATGGTAGTCTTAGCTCTTTGTTTTGGTTAATGAGTGTTGGGGGACAAAGCTCTCTAAAACCTGCCGTGGGCTGCCTCCCAGCCTGATGGCCTCAGGGGAATCCACCTTCCTCCTTAGCAGCAGGCTGCCCCAGAGCACAGACAGCTGAAGTTCCCAGGCCTTTGTTCCAGGCCCCAAACCTACCCATCACCATTTCTGCCTCATCCTTTGGGTTAAAACAGGCCACAGAGCCCTGAGAATCAAGAACAGTGGTCTACATGGGACGTGAATGCCAGAGGCCTGGCTCCCCTGGGGCTACCAACATGGCAGCCTACCAGGCTCCTCCTGAGGCTTCTATTTCAAGGCTCTTCTGTCAAATCTCTTTTACCACGACGTTTTACCTAACATCTAATTGTATGCACCTCTGCTTAGAGGAAAAAGGCAGCCAACCTTCTGTTTTCTGGGAGAACAGAACCTAAACAGGAAGTTAGGTCTGCTGAATCTTAAAAGGGACAGCTGTGTAAAGACTGACCCAGGCCCTGAGGCTGGGTGGGGGCCAAGCCCAGGACAGAGGATCTGGAAAGGGAATCCAGGGTTTGGATTTAAGACGTAAGGGCTGGCCAGCAGCCCGTGTGCTTCCGGTAGGAGCGCCGTGGGGTTCTTGTTCACATCTGCAGGGAAAGGTACCGCGGGCAGAGAACTCCCCCGAATCACCCGCAGCGCGAGGCTGCCCGACTGCCGGAAATCCGAGAGCTCCCCAAGTGAAGTCAGACTCCTGGGAAGACGGAGAAGATTTGAGCCTAGGAGAGCTGTCCTGGATTCCTGGGTCTGTTGATGCCAAATGAATTTTATCTGTGTATCATCCTGCAGTTTCATAGGATTATTGACAATCACTCTCTGCACTGTTTTCCTTTATCTTTCTCCTCTCCCCTCCCCACCCCACCCCACCCCCAATCTCTTTCCTTTGAGACATCAGGTGCAGAGTTAAGGTGAATAAACACGGATCTCAGAACGCCTTCTCATGGGCAGACTGTACAGAGCCCTCCTCTTTTGTAAAATTTGCTTCCCTCCATTCACACCAGCCACTCATCCGACTGCCTGCCCCCTGCAGGCATTCCACTCCTATGTGATGGATATTCTGTTGAATATACATACCTCCTTGTACTAGATGGAGTGTTGTGTGTTTGTGCTTAAAATACATAAGCAAGAAAGGGGACCCAGTTAAGCTTCTTCCCCCTTGTTTATTTATTTATTCATTTGATTGAACTGGGTCTTAGTTCCAGCATGTGGAATCTTTTTTAGTTGCCGCATGTGGGATCTAGTCCCCTGACGGGAGATCTAACTTGGGCCCCCTGCTCTGGGAGCGCAGAGTTTTAGCTATTGGACCACCTGGGAAGTCCCTGTTTCCCACTTTTGAGCAGCTTTGCAGATATCCTGCTCAACAACTTCTGCTCCCAACTCGTCAGCCAGAACCACTTGCTTCTGAAAACCTGAGAGGCTGGGAAAAGTAATCGACCACCCTTACTGAACTGACCATACTGATGTTTGCAGTAAGACAAATGTTCACCAGTGGGGAAGCAGGGGAAATGGCTGTGGGTAGACATCCAGCTGCCTCTGTCACCTGTGGCAGAGATTGCTTGCTCTCTGGGGGCCCTGATGCAGGGACGGAGGCAAGGAAACAGGAAGGCTGGAGAGAGGAAGCTGGCTCAGCTCCATCCCGTCTGCATCTACTTCCTTAGGAACTGTGATAATACAAAGTAACCACAGGGGAGATTCCCTATAAATGTGCTGTCACCCTAGAGGGACTATGGCCACCTCATCTTGGGATAACTGTAAAAACAAGGGAAGTGTAGGAAATGGGTAGGGATAGACACCTTGTGAATATGAACTACAAGTAAGGGGGAAGAGGGTTTCCTTCACATCATTTTCTTCCTTGCCATCACTTGAAAAATATCCCCAGTGTTATTTTTCAATGAAAATGTTTGTCAAGTAAATCCAAATTTAAAGATAACGAATTTTTGATGAATATTTTGTATTCACCATATAAACCCAAGTGAAGAAGGAAACACTTCAAAGTGCTAAACTAAAAAATAAATAACAAGAAAAACTCTCTCCAAGTTCATCTCAACTGAGCTTCAGTCCCAGTTATTGAACAAGTGATGTACCCCTTGCTGTAGCTTAGAAACAAATGAACAGTCATTGATTGTGACTTCGGTGTTTTGGGGAATATCACTAAATTACGCTGCTAGCTTTCCTGGGTCTCCAGCTTACAGACAGCAAATCTTCTCAGCATTTTTAGCCTTCATTCACATGAGCCAATCTCTCACAAGAAATCTCCACGAATCTACCTGTACCTCTGCCTCTATCTCTGGCTCTGACTCTGTCTTTACCTCTATCTTATTTGTTCTGTCTCTGGAGAACTTTGACTAATACAGTGATCTTTGGGAGCAATTGCTGATGTTTTCATTATTCTGGTTCTAAGATGCTAATCCCAGCAAGGCAAATTTCTCTTGATTTCTTTTCAATACTTTTTTCTGTCTAGACATTAGTGTGGATTTATTCTTACACACCTATTTATTCTTGTACCTGCAATTATCTCTCGAGCATAGAGAAGGGACATTTCACCTCCCCATTTTTTTCTCCCCTCGTGAAACCTGCAAGAGAAGTCCCTGGGCGTCTATGTACCCATTACATTTCAAGCTTTAGCACTAAGGTCCTGCTAACGCTATACTGTGCAGAAGGAAATGGCAACCCACTCCAGTATTCTTGCCTGGAGAATCCCCATGGACTGAGGAGCCTGGAGGGCCACAGTCCATGGTGTCACAGGAGTCACTTAAAAACTAAACCACCACCAGCCCTATACTGAGATGAACAAGTGATTGCCTTGTTTTCTTGATATAGCGTCAACAAGCATTTCCTTGGCTCTTGGCAAAAACTTTGTTGTTCAGTCGCTAAGTCATGTCTGACTCTTTTCGACCCCCTGGACTGTAGCACACCAGGCTTCCCTGTTCTTTACCATCTCCCAGAATTTGCTCAAACTCGTGTCCATTGAGTCGATAATGCCATCCAACCATCTCATCCTCTGTCTTCCCCTTCTCCTGCTGCCCTCAATCTTTCCCAGCATCAGGGTCTTTTCCAGTGAGTTGGCTCTTGGTATCAGGTGGCCAAAGTATTGGAGCTTCAGCTTCAGCATCAGTCCTTCCAATGAATATTCAAGACTGATTTCCTTTAGGGTTGACTGGTTTGATCTTGCTGTCCAAGGGACTCTAAAGAGTCTTCTCCAGCATCAATTTTTTGGTGTTCAGCCTTCTTTATGGTCCAGCTCTCACATCCGTACATGAATACTGGAAAAACCATAGCTTTGACTATACAGGCCTTTGTTGGCAAAGTGGTCTTTAATTAAAAAAATTTTTTTTTCAAATTTAATGTTTATTTTTCAGAAGATAAATCATCCTTTAAAATCCCCCTACTTTGGAAAGCACAAAAAAATTTGGTTAGATGCCACAGAGTAGGTAGGCAATGCCTTAATCGTATGCATGTTGTCAGGCCGGAGAACCTCTTCCATCCTTGTCAAGAGGAGTGCTAACCCTCTCTCCTTTCATAAAACACATGTCTCTGCTTTTTAATACGCTGTGCAGGTTTTTCATAGCTTCTCTTCCAAGGAGCAGGTGTCTTTGAATTACATGGCTGCAGTCATGATCTGCAGGGATTTTGGAGTCCAAGATAATAAAATCTGCCACTGTTTCCACTTTTTCTCCATCTATTTGCCATGAAGTGATGGGACCGGATGCCATGATCCTAGTTAGGCTGAGAAATTGACAGAGCCATTGGCAAGAAGGGGGAAGAGGTGCTAAGTTTCCAAAAACACCAAAGTTACAATCGATGACTGTAGCATTGTTTCTAAGCTACAGCAAGGGGTACATCACTTGCTCAATAACTAGGACAGAAGCACAACTGAGGTGAATTTGGAGAGAAATAGATCTTCTTCACCCCATTTGAGAAGACCCAATGAAATAGGAGAACGATGGGCTGCTCTGGCAGTCAATCTTTTTAGGAAATCTTGGGACACACCTTCATAACCTTGCCAGCGCCATTACTAGCTCTTTGCTTTGAAAAGTGGGGGCTACTTCCTGTGGTAATTAGATTTAATTCAGCAGTATCTTCTCATCAGAAAACCCAAGCCTCCAAGTTTCTTTGGAAACCACACCATTCACTCGGTTCCAACAAGTCTGTCTCTTCTCATTGCTGTTGGCAATTGGGTGTCTGTGTCTAATTTCTTCAAACCAACATATATGTGTATGACAGTCTCATAATTACATAGTCCTCTGCATCACAAGGCCAGGAAGCAATTTGGTGAGTTGGCACATGCCCCAGGGTTTACTTCTATTGTTGTCCAATTCAGCTCTCTTCTTACTTAGAAAAGCACCAAATAATCCTAGACAGAAAACTGCTGCCAAGCAGGCCAGGATAATTCCCATAGTGTCAATGACTACTGTGAGGAAGTGGGGGAGGGGAAAACATCTCTATCCTCTTGTCACAGCCTTCTCAGGTCCAGAACTGAATCCTACTCATGCACAAGTACAGTAGGTCCGAGGCAAATCCCACAAAGAATCTGCATCCTAGGCTTCTCTATTTTTTTTTCTCTATGCATAGAGTCCCTATCCCAATCTCCAGGTACCTGTTACTCTCTTCTCCTATTCACCTCTTAATTGTAGAAGGAAGGATAAAATCTGCCTTGGAGAGTCAGGGAAGCCTTTCACAGAGGAGGGAATGCTTGAACCAGGACACGAAGGGCGTGTGGGCATTGTCAGCTACACATCGGGATGGGGCAGAGAGAAAAGAACATGCAAAGGCATGTTTGAGGAGTTACAAAGAGTTTGGTGCTCTTAGAGCATCAAATACAGCAAGGAAGGATTTATGAAAGTATGAAGTTGGTATAAGACAAGGAAATTTAGATAGAGAAGGACTCTGTTATGTTGTCCTAGATGAAGATCCATTGAAAGTTAGCAGAGAATTAATATCTAGAGCTGCTTTGGAGACACTGTAGTACATGGTGAGAGTTGGGCAGGAGCTGGGTCTGAAGTCAGGGAGACCAGTAAAGGAGGATAGTGTTCATCCAAGAGAGAAATGATGAAAATCTGGGGAAAAAAGGGCAGAAACTATAGGAACAGACAGGGAATTGTAAAGTAATTAGCCTCCAATTAAAATAAATAAATTTATATTAAAAAAAAAAAGAATAGACAGGGAAAGTTAAGTCTGAGAAAGATTTCAAGAGCTGGTGATCAGGACTTGATTGTTTGATGCAGGGTCTGTGGGAGAAAGGCTTCCCAGGTGGCACTGCAGTATTCTTGCCTGGAGAATCCCATGGACAGAGGAGCCCAGGAGGCTACGGTCCATAGGGTCACTTAGCACACACGTGCTGTTGGAAAAAGGGAATCTTGGATGATCCCTAGTTCTCCGGTTTCAGTGTTTGAGTAGATGTGTGACATCCATTGAGACTGGGAGAAATGAAGAGCATTTTCATTTCCCCTTCTTCAGGGGAAGGCGAGGATCTTAGCTTTGAATATGCTGAACTCCAGGAAACATTCACTAGACAGTTGGACACATAGGCTTGGAAGTTAGGAGAAGCTGGTATTGGAAATTTAAGCTGAAACCCATCTGCATATGGTTGGCAGTTGAAGACCTGGGAAAGAAAATTTACCCAGGGAGAATGAATAGCATCAAAAAGGAAAAAGGGCCAAGGAAGGACCGATAGCTGCAAGATGTAGGAGGTACATAGTAGAAGACAAACCTACAAAAGACTGAAAAGTGACTGGAGAGATAGGAAGAGAATTGAGGTGAGTGAGAGGTGACATGGAAACCAGGGAAATGAAGAGGATACATTCCCACCACAGAGGGGTTCACAATCCACCGGATCAGTTAGATCAAAAGGAAAATGCATCTCTGTTACTCATTACAAGAAGGCTTACTCTGGGCCAAAGAGCTGGAAGATCTAGGGAATTCTTTCTTGTTTTTCCACTTTTGCCCAGCTCTTCTCCCAAGGCCTGGATTCTCTTTCTATAAAATAGGCAACTATGAAATTAGCTTATTATATATAATAATATAATTACATATAATGTAATTAGCAGGGTTGTTTTCTTAGATGAATGAAGTTATGTCTATAGGATTCTTTAAAGTCATAAGGAAACAGAGTATTCTCATTTTTCTTTCTCATTATATTTTCATCATCTGTAAAATTAATAGCTTTCAACATTTGTTACCTTCACTCTGTACTGAAAAACAAAACTAGATCTTAAATTTCTTGACCTCTAGATATGGCCTCTGAGAAACAAGTTTCAAATGACCACTATCATTCAGCCACCCATATCAAATGTGTTCAAATTATTTTTTCATATTAAACCAAACAATAAAATTTTAGCAAATATAATGCTAATGTCTACATTTAAAATCTGAGAAATTCAGACTATCATTTGAATAGTTTTGTTTTTTAGCCTTAAGCTTCTAGGAATCATCTATTTTTAGAAAATGTTGCTACATGTTCAAAATGTTCTTCTTGCTTTTAATAAAGTGTTTAGTATTATCATTTACTTGAGTTTATTCAATAATGTGTCAGGTCCATCTAAGAAAATTTGGCCATTGTTCTAACACATGGAGTTTAAAATCAAATGCCTACCTTGTAAGGACAAGCCTGAGAAATATTCAGGAACAAGAGAAAGAGAGATACATGTAAGTAGAGCTTCCCCCAACCCCATTTTCTACCCAAGTTTAATACGATGTAAGTAGGTATTTATAAAGCACTTATTATCATAACTCACTGGTCATTTATTTCTCTATGTCAGTTTGCGTCATATGCTATTCAGAGATGCACTTAGTTTTCAAGTGCATTGTATTATTTATAAATAGTGATTTTACAATGGCATCATCACCTACATTTGCAACCACTTATCGATAAGAAATTTCTTTTAGGCCTTTCTGTGTAGAGCTATCACTATTATTCTTTATGTTTAGTAAAATTCAGAGCCTCGGTAACTCTCATTAAATGGTACTGAAGTTAGAGGGAAAAAAATCCTGTGAACCTAGAGATGGGCGGGTGGAATTAGCCTCATTTTGAGAGGTTGAAGTGTTTGGTGACAAATTTCACAGAGCAAAAGAAGTAATTTGAAGACACTTTGTGAAACATAAAATGTTCTGTAATTGTTGCAGCAGTGACAGGCAGCTAGAATTGAGGTTTTTTACCCGGTTTTGAGTGTTTTGAAGGATATCTACCTTATAGTAAGTACTCATTGTGTATGTTCTCAGTTGTGTCCGACTCTTTGCAACTCCAGGGACTGTAGCCCACCATGCTCCTCTGTCCATGAAAATTCCCAGGCAAGAATACTGAAGTGAGTTGCCATTTCCTACTCCAGGGTCTCTTACCAATCCGGGGATCAAACCTGCGTTTCTTGTGTCTCCTGCACTGGCAGGCAAATTCTTTACCACTGAGCCACTTGGGAAGCCCAAGTACTTACTGAGCATTTATTAAATGAATGGATGATGGAATGAATAGATACAAATTGTCTTCTTATAGGCCTTGTGAATTGTGGGCCAGGAGGAGAAGGCCATTCTGAAGATGAAGATAATGGATTCGGGAATGATGAGAGGGAGCTAACTGACACAAGACCATGCATGCAGGCTGTCGCTTAGTTGTCTCTGACTCTTTGGGACCCCATGGACTGTAGCCCACCGAGCTCCTCTGTCCATGGAATTTTCCAAGCAAGAGTACTGGAGTGGGTTGCCATTTCCTTCTCCAGGGGATCTTCCCCACCCAGGGAGCCAACCCATGTTTCTTGCATCTCCTGCATTGGCAGGCCAATTCTTTACCACTAGTGCCACCTGGGAAACCCTTTGTAAAACACAAGATCACTTGTTAGCAACATATATTATTTTTGGAAAATTGCTGGATATTGCTTTTGGATAATTAGGAATTGGCCATTGGGTTAGTGGAGATAAAATACTATCCTCTTGATCTCTGTTGCAAGGACATACTTTAGATAACATGGCCACACAGTGTAACAATTGCCTCAGTAATTCCCCTAGGCATTGGCCAAAATGGACTTGTCTTATACCAAATGCCATGTAAATTTATATTAAAACAAAATTTTAATTTAAATCTAAATATGCCTCATTCTAGTACATTTACCTGTCATTCCAGTTCTATATGTCTAGCTCAATATTTTCAATATATGCATAGGTATGTGTTTCTTATCTTTCTTTTTCATACTTGCAGAAATTTAATGTAATATAGTGTCCCAGTTGGTGGTAGTGGTAAAGAACCCACCTGCCAGTGCGTGTTTGATCCCTGGATTGGGAAGATCCCCTGGATGAGGAAATGGCAACCCACTCCAGTATTCTTGCCTGGAAAATCCCATGGACAGAGGAGCCTGGCAGCCCATGGGGTCGCAAAAAGTTGTACATGACTGAAGCAACTTAACACACACACACACACACACACACACACACACGCTCTTTTATAAGCAGGTTGTTTAATTGAACTGACTCACTATAATGGAGAAAGGCCATGACCTTTGGACTTAAGCATGGAAAGAGGAAAGAGAACCTGGACCATAATTACAGGTTTACACTGAGACTGCTAAGGGGATAGAAGGTGATGTTATTTTGAGCTCAAACCTTAACTATATAAACTGGTCCTAACATTTGAAATAAACACAATTTTACAACTTTTTTCTCCTGTGAATTTATTTTTTCCTTTTTTTAAGTTATAGCTCTTTTTTTTAAAAAATGTTCATTTATATATTTAGCTGTGCTGGGTCTTAGTTATAGCTTGAGAACTCAGTTGTGTCATGGGGGATCTAGTTCCCCGGCATGATTCTTTTAAACTAAATTCTCCATGCAACAATATGACAGCCAAGAGAGATTTGACACCATCTACTTGTTTCTACCTTACAGCTCCGTGAATTGGTCATATCTGATGAAAGTTGTAGCAAGAGTCCTGAAGCTGAAGTGAAATCAATAGCAGACCATCTTGGATTTCTTTTGGTGAGCTTATCTAGCCCCAGTCATGCTCTGGTCACAGGAGAAAACTCCCCTGTTTCCATTTGCTATCATCATCCTTTTTTGTGCTCTAGTAGTGCTGCATGTAGAAAAATGGGTGAGCTTTGTTTGTGGGCTTGTGCTGACATCTGAACTCTGCCAGTTCATTTCATCCCATCAGTCTAACTGTTTCCTTCCTGATCTTTAGCACTGTTTGCTTTGTGTTCTGGTTTCATACAGGCAATTGCTTCATTAAGTTTGAAATATTCATGATGAAATATTTGATCACAACTATTATCTCTTTCATAGTGACATACAAGGTGTATTCTTTGCCTCCTGTCTGGTTTCCTGCTCTTTTCTACCTTTTTTTTTTTTCTCTTATAGTATTTTTGAATAGGTTTCTGTGCTAGGTTTTTTTTTTTTTTAATGTTATTCATCCTTGCAGGATATGAATTTTTCCTTGATGAGCTATTTGCAGAAGGTTTGTGAAGGAGAAGGGTCAGACTAGCTGGAATTTTTCTTGATTTGGGGTTTTAAGTAGTTTGTTTAGCTTTTGCTTCTCCTACGCAAAGATGAGCAGCTGTGAAGTTTTAATGACTCAGAGACTCTTCTCTGCTGCCACAGAGACAGAGCTTCTCGAAAATGTGGCTAGTCTCTGTTCTTTGGAAAGCTCATTTTGATACCAAATAGGGTGCAGGGAAATTCTTGGTACCATCAGACACGTTTGCCCCAAAATTGCAAACAAGAGGGTTAGGTTTTACTCCTTGATTTAGAGAAGGGCATCCAGCTCCTTCTGAGATACACAGCCACTCTGTCCCCTAACTATAGGTCTTTTTCTCTTCTTGTTCCCACATGTCCCCTTGGTCTTCAGTGGTTTTGGCAGCCCTTTTGACTAACTGGGGACCTGAGGTTTTATGTATCTTCTACTTTCTAAGAAAAAGAATTTTTAAATTAAATTATTTATTTATTTTTAAATGAAACAAAGATGAATTTTTAATGATAAAAGGTACAATTCCCAAAGAAGATAGACATCATAAGCCATTAGACACCAAACAACAAAGAAACAAAGATACATAAAGCAAAAATCAGAAGAAACAGGGAAAAGAAAAAATATAATCATAGTGAGACATATTAACACTTCTAAGAAAAGGAATTTTGTGTCTTTGTTTCTCTATCTCAGTTGCTTTTAGCTGATTTCAACGAAGAGAAGAGAGATGCTACCTCTATACCACTACGTATAGTTCAAATCAGAAATTGAAATTTATGGGCTTTTGAGTCAGATAGACCTACATTTGAATCTTGACTTCACTACTTGCCATGTGACAAGCTGTTTAACCTTCTTGCTCCTCAGTTTTCTCATCTCTACATCAGGGCTTCCAGAGCCATCTCTGAAATGACTATTGAGAGAGTTGAAAGAGATGATGCCTGTAAAGCTCTCAGGACAAAGTTAGGTGCTCAACAAAGAGTAGCTGTGACTACCAATTAGTGTCATGACTGCAAACTGGAGTTCAGCAAACTCTATGTAGCGGCTAGCCCACTGTTATTTGGGGAAAATATTCTCCTAAATTAATAGAATCAGATGGAAGAGATAAGAGTTTCCAGAAATGTGTTCTACTAGAAACTATTTAGTTGCTAGGTATGACTCAGAAATCAAGGGAGAGGGTGGATTTCATGGACAAATATGCCTAAGAAACATCATGTACCGCAATCACCCCTTTCAAGATTCATAAGGCACATACCTCTGTGATGATGTTGCCGTGGGTCCCGTGGGGAACGTAATATACATTCTTATGAGGCAAATTTATAGGAAAGAGCCTCTCCCACACATGCAGGTAAATGTTTCAAGTGAAGATGACCGAAGTGACAACCCTCCTCCCACAGAGAGAAACTGCAGAACCTTAACCATTAAGTCTGAGAGTCCTGGGATAACAAAGGGACCTACTCTTCAGAAGTACTCTCATTTCTTTGCTGTTCTGGCGTAGCACTCACAGCATGCTGGGCACATACACTCACTCATTGAATCTTCAACTGTTTGAAGAGGTTATTTGTTTCCTTTTACAGATGAGGAAAGAACTCTTTCCCAAAGAATAAGGAAAGTGTACCCTCCAAGAAAATGAGAACCTGGGTGAGGAGAATTGTTGAATATGTCCTTTTTCTAGTATGTGTGCACATTTTATTTGTTTAATTTAATGTATTCATTTGTAAAGAAACCAGTGTGTATATGGCTCACACTTGTGAATTACTGAAAGCCAATCCTATAAGAAGAACATAGGTCTTACTGACTTAGGAATCTAGAGCCCCAGGTCCCCACCCCTTAATGCTTCTTTTAAAATTAATTAATTAATTTATTTTGGCTGTGCTGGGTCTTTGTTGCTGTGGTGTACAGGCCCCTCATTGCAGTGACTTCTCTTGTGGCATATGGGCTCTAAGTGCATGGTCTTCAGTAGTTGGGCTATGTAGTTGCAGCTCCTGGGCTCTAGAGCACAGACTCGGCATTGTGGTCAAGGGGCTTAGTTGCTCCAAGGCATGTGGGATCTTCCCACACCAAGGATCAAACCCATGTCTTCTGCACTGGCAGGCAGATTCTTTACCACTAAGCCATCAGGGAAGCCCTGCCCTTGATGTTTTGCAACAAGGATGAGGAGCATCATATTTAAGTGTGTGTTTGTGTGTGTGTGTGTGTATGTGTGTGTGTGTTTGGGTAGGGCATCACAGTGCTCTTGAAACCATCACCCTTGAAAGGGAAGAAGAGGAAGCAGGGCTGGACAAAGGGAGAAGCTGAGTTATGCTGCAGACCCAACAAAGGGCTTTAACCAACCCCACAGGTAGGTTCAGTCCGAAACGGTTCTGCAGAGGTGCCCCAAGTCTGAGTCAGGGGATGGGATTTTATACCCCTTTGTTGATCAGTTATTGTATGTGGCCTACTTCTGGAAAGAGATTGGCTTAGCGAGGCAATTTTTATCCTGAGAAGCAGTCCTCTTTGGCTGACAGCTGAGAGCTGTCTTTTGGTCACATTTCCAGCACCAGGGGCAAGTCCTTCATTCCAGAAGGAGACTCAGGGGGTGCATTGCAACACCCACACAAGGAGCATTTTGAGACAGGGATTTTTTAAATATATATTTATTTATTTGGTTGTGTCGGGTCTTAGTTATGGCAAGGGAGATGTTAACAGTACTATTTGTGTGTATACATGTTGCACTAAATAGAAGTAGTGAAACTAAACATCCTTGTTCCTGATCGTAGAGGGAAAGCTTTCCTCATTAAATGTGATGTTGGGCTTCCCTGGTAGTCCAGTTGTTAAGAATCTGCCTTGCCATGCATGGGACATGGGTTCAGTCCCTGGTCTGGGAGGATCCCATATACTGCAGAACAATTGAGTCCGTGCACCACAGGTGCTGAGCCCAAGCGCTAGAGCCCCAAAGCCTCAACAAGAGACACCATGACAAGGTGAAGCCCATGCATTGCAACTAGAGAAAGGCTGCTTGCAACAAGGAAGACCCAGTGCAGCCAGAAATAATTAAAAGTAAATAAATCAATATGATGTTAGCTGTGAACTTTTTGTAAATGTTCTTGAGTTATATAGCTTTTGACTGAAAGAAACAAAACACTCTAACTAAATTGATGAAACCATAACGGATGTCACTGCGTCACTGTAGCATAAGTCATGAGTAAGGATGGGCTCCAGTCCAGGGTGGATGACATCCTCAAGAATTCAGGCTCTTTCCACTCCTTCAGTCCATTGCCCTTAGTTTCATCCTAAGGTTGATTTTCCTTAGAGTGCTAAGTTGCCTACCCAAGTCATCAGGGCTACAATGCTTCCTTGTTGAGGCATACCTGGAGACAGAGGTGATACAAAAGAGGTTTGGGGGGTGTCCTGGGAGCCATTAGGTATGAAGCATCAAGTTAAACATGCAGGAGGGCACAGATGGTACCTCAGTGAGCACAGAATAGTCCCCTGATCCTTTGGTATCACTTGTCATCTTCACAGCTGTGTAGATACAGAGCATCTTGTCTGGGACTTGGAACGTCGACTTTGGAACATGGCAGAAAGCGTACTAGCAGCACAGTTGCTGGAGCTGTATTTATTGTTGCTGACTAAGGGCTTTCTCCTGTCACCGGCAGGTGACTGGACATCATTCTTGGGAATCGGGTTAAGCTTCTCATTCTTGAATAAGTATTTTAAATTCAAGGATATAGAGATGATGCTAATGGGGATTCTCTGTTCTTTAATCTTCCAACAGCTCACTGATTCACAGGTACACTTGACTATGCACAGGATCTAAAACCAGGAGATGCCAGGTAGGGCTGCTTTATTCTCTAAGGGGAAAGGCTACCGCCAGAGCTGAGGGTCCTGAGGCCTGGACTGTGTCCCATCTCTGCTGGGTGATAGGCACCTATGACTTGCATCAGTCGGTGTCCTGCCACTGACAGAGGCCACACCAACAAAGGTCAGTGGAGGAAGGGGGTTTAATATAAGGGTGTTTAAAAAGGTGTGGGTAGGGTGAAGAAAACTAACAAGGGATGCTGCTACCTTTCAGGGCTAGATTATCCCCATCCCAGGTCTAAAGAGATAGGGGGAGGGAGTAGTTACAAAACTCAGAGAGAAAACTGAGAAGAGGGACTGCACAGTGTCCTTCAGTAGAGAAATGCAGCCCATCTGAAGCCCAGCAAGAAGAGAGCCAGGGGACTAAACACCCCAACTTTTCTCTTCTCCCTCCTGTATCTTGTGCTGCTGCCTTCCATTCTCCTAACCCAACTCGAAGACAGAGCACCAGGGATACTTGTGGATAAAGTTCATAAAGACTACCAAACTAAAGCACAGAGTGGGACAGAAAGTGCGTCTGGTAGAAAAGAATGGAAAATGCCCAGCACACCACCCTTCCATTCATCATTGCACAATAGGTCTCTGCCCAGGGAGAGGACTCTCTACCTACTGGGCAAAAGGAAACAAAGAAAAAAGTAAATACCAGTAGTACTTTCTTAAGAATGTCAGCCCAGGCTCCCACATATGGTCAAAGTGGATTTAAAACCTATTTTATTTTCTGCTTCTGCACCCACCTGGGTCTCTGCACTGCTCATCACATAGTGGTCCTCATGTAGGTTTCATGAAACAATTCTACTCTATTACTGGTGGCTACTAGCGTGTTGCTAATCATCATCACTGTCATCCAGTCTATATGTCTAACTGTCCCCTGTAGACTTCAGTTGAAAGTCTATCCCAAGGGGGCTTTCAAATTAATCCAGCAACACAGGTAGACATACTAAGAACATATGATAAATGCATAGGCACCATCATTGAATACATAAACAGTCGTTAAGGTATTTGCATTCAGTGGAGACAAAAGAATGGGGTCACTTTTATCAAGGTAGTGAGTGATGAGGGTATTATGGGAGTTGATACCTGAACATTTTTCTCTGTCTTTCAATCAGAGAAGTAATCTTATCTCCACTTGAAGCAGTTGCAGGTGCTTGAAACCTCAGAGAAGAAAGCATCATGGACACAATGTAATTGCCCTTGACAAGCCCTGTGTTCTGGACTTCATATGAAACCTGAAGTGGTAAGAAATCTTTTTAACTTGCTGGAAAAAAAAGTCATAGACAGGACCTGTCTTCATTTAAAATTTTGCCAATTTTGTCCATCATGGATTTTTTGCATTAATTTTGATTTGTTAGAATATTGCATTAACGTATTATTGATTTTGATTGCTGAGTTTTGGGGCCACCTCTTCATTACTTCACTCTAACCCTGGCCCTGCCAGCACCTTGCTTTATGAAACTTTCTGCTGAAACTTCTTTGGAGAGCTCATCTATTATATTGTGAATAGAAATCAGTTTAAAAACTTTTCAGGAACGTAGTTTATAAAAAAGGTATGACTCTTTTCTATTTTTTTTTCTTGGTGATGCCACGTGGCACATGGGATCTTAGTTCCTTGACCGAGATCGAACCTGTGCCCCCTGCATTGGAAACATGAAGTCCTAAGCACTGGACCACCAGGGAACTCCCTGCTTGGCGTTTTAAAGCCCACAGTTGCAACCAAATGCCTCCAGTACCATAGGAAGTGAAGTGAAGTGAAGTTGCTCAGTCGTGTCCGACTCTTTGCGACCCCTTGGACTGTAGCCTACCAGGCTTCTCCATCCATGGGATTCTCCAGGCAAGAATACTGGAGTGGGTTACCATTTCCTTCTCCAGGGGATCTTCCCGACCCAGGGATCGAACGCGGGTCTCCCGCATTTGAGGCAGACGCTTTAACCTCTGAGCCACCAGGGAATAGGGTGGATCTCAACTCCAGGGCTATCACTGTTTATTCCCCAACTCCGAAACTTTGCCCAAGCCAATGGGCATTCTTTATTCTGAAGTGAAGTTTGTTTAACCCTGAGTGAGAATTAAATTCAAGTTATATGAAAACAAAACACTTTTGACTCCCTATTTGACTTTCATCCTGGCCCCTGGTATTTACTCAAAGTGCTTTTTTAACAAACTGGTCTGACAGAAACTGATGCTGCAGGAAGCTGGAGATCAAAACAAACAACCATATTAAAAAAAAAAAAAAAAGCACCTAGGTTTAGCCTTTAAAGAGCTGAACAGGCTCCTAGCAAGTAAAACCCAGTTCTTTGCACTAAATACACCCCCCTCCAAATCTTATCACTGAAAGTCAAGCCCTGGCACTTAGTACCTGAACCCCTACCCCGGGCTTTTCACTGCAACAGTCTTTCCTGCTTGAGGACCAAATGCAAAGCTCCAGGGATGCGAGATTTCAACCTGCGTCCCTCCCCCTTGACGGCCTGACAAGGGGTTTCACACTACCAGGGCGGAACAGCATGCTTGGCTGCCAGGACACTCCTCAGCTACTTGAGTGTTTGGGGCAGATGCATTGAATTCTCTCAAGCAACAGGCCAGCAAGCAGGCCAGCAGGAAAAAAAGACAGTAACATGATTGTACTTGTTCTTTCTTAAAAGCAAAATAAAAATAAAGTTCAGGTTCTGCTCAGAGATCCCCAGACTTCCCAGATACTCAGCTAAGTGTTCAACAATGTGAAGCCCAACTAGCCCTACCAATTTCCCCTTTCGGCCCATAGCTTTCAGACTGTTTGATATGCTGGTGCTGCCTGCAGGCCTGGGTACGGAGGACCCTGCTGGACTATGTCTTAGTGTACCCACTGCATGCACCTCTAAACTGCCAGCATTCTCCCTCTGGCTTGGTGTACAGCCTGAGTCTTTGGCCATTTTCATCCTACATCCCCCAGAGCCCAAGCTGATTTGAGATGCTGCCGGGGAGACCTTTGTAACTCACCCCAGGCTGGGTCTGGAACACACCATCCAGACCCCAGGACTGGCCTGAAGAATCAGGCTGCCTGGGGTTGGGCAGTGAAGCCTTGACAAGCACCAAACTGGCTCTTCCCCCAGAGGCAGAGCACGCTGCAGGCCTAGAAGCCAGGAGTTGAGTACCTTTCAAGAGGTTGACCAGTTGGATCAACAGCTTCAAAGGCGGGAGTGCAGGGGGCCTCTTCTGTACCTCCTCCAAGACAGCCCCAGGCTTTATGTACTGGCCTTGTTTTGTACAAACCTGTTCAAAGAGTAAAGTCATAGGGTGTTCTTGCCTTTCTTGCTAATGCAGGATCTTGGCCCTGTGCAAAGTTCTGCCCCCTCCTCATCTTAAATAATTCTGGAGGCCCACTGGGAGCTTCTCTTGGGTCCTTAGGATTAAGTCAGCTCAGTTACAGTGAATGTCCCTGGACTTTGATACCAGGATCCTGCACTGTCCCCTGCACCACTGAAGTGCAGGGCAAAGCAGGGGGAGAGTACCTCCTCTTCCACTTTAAATTTTACTCTGTTTTTAGGGTATTTAAGAGTCATGGAGTAAGCCAAAAAGTATCCCCCCAAAGATATCCACATTAAATCTCTGGAATCTGTGAATGTTTTCTTGTTGGGGGTAAAAAAGGTCTTTGCAGATGTGATTAAATTAAGAATTTTGAGAAGAGGTGTTCATCTTAGTGGGCCCTAACTGCAATCATATGGGGCTTCCTAAGTGGTGCTAGTGGTAAAGAATACACCTGCCAATGCAGGAGACACAAGAGACCCAGGTTCAGTTCCTGGGTTGGGAAGATCCCCTGGAGAAGAGCATGGCAACCCACTCTAGTATTCTTGCCTGGAGAATCCCATGGACAGTGGAGCCTGGAGGGCTACAGTCCACAGAGTCACAAAAGAGTCAGACACAAGTGACTTAGCACTCATGCACACATCCTTATAAAATAAACACACAGAGGAGAAGAGATAGACATACCGAGGAGAGGGGTCATGAAGACAGATTTGGAATGAATAGGCCACAAATCCAGGGATGCTAGGGCAGCCATCAGAAGATGGAAGAGGCAGGAATGGATGGTCCCCTAAGGTCTTGGGTGGGAGTGCAGTCCTGCTGACATCTTGATTTCAGACTTCTAGCCTCCAGAACTATGACACAATAAATTTCTCTTGTGTTCATCTACCCAGAAATGGTAATTTTTAGTGGCAGTCTCAGGAAGCATTATGACCAATAGTCTTGCTTGTATTTTTTCACCATCCCATAGAGCTTTTTATTTTCATTTAATTAGGTGAGTGTTCTTTAGCTGAAAGCACTTTCAGCTGTTGCTCCCATTGCTCTCAGACATAGAAATCCTGGGCCGAGACACCGAACTGAATGGCAGTCACCAAACTCGACTTGACATCATGACTCTCTTCTGCACAAACTTGTTCTGTCTGGTTCCTTGTTCCTTTAGCATGAGTCCTCTTCAAGGGGCTCCTCAGCCCTCATGCAGGCATGGAGATGTCGGATGGACCACCCCAACAATTGATACGGATGGCATGTGAAGATCCTCACGATGGTCGGAGATCGAACTCAAACTGGAAAAAACATGGATCCACAGGCTCACATACACACAATGTAGACAACTTGTCTGCCACGGTTCCTAACAGATTCAAACGCACAGTGAGAGCAGGGCAAGCTTGTCTTTTTAGAGACCGTAAGATGAAGTCCCATAATACACTGCCTCCCAATTGCTCTTCAGCTTCTTGAAACAGTCTTCATTGTCTAAAACATTCTCTTCAACAAGATGTGAAGACCCTGTGAAGATCTTTTTTCTATTGACAATTTGTATTGCAATATATTCTTCACCCAGAAAACAAATTATCTCAGAATGCAGCACTTTTTAAATAATGATACCTTGAGCTACTGTTTATGATGATGTAATTTTGGGTGCTGCAGAAAATTCCCAAATAAAAGACTGTATTTAAAACAACATGATGGGATCAGTGGAACAGAATAGAGAGCCCAGAAATAAAACCACACATGTATGGTCTATTAATCCTCAACAAAGGAAGTAAGAATATACAATGGAGAAAAGACAGTCTCTTCAGCAAGTGGTGTTGGGAAAGCTGGACAGCCACACATAAATCAATGAAGTTAGAACCCTCCCTCACACCATTCACAAAAGTAAACTCGAAATGGTTTAAAGACTTAAATGTAAGACATGACACCACACAACTCCTAGAAGAGACCTTAAGCAAAACATTCTCTGACATAAATCGCACCAATGTTTTCTTAAGTCAGTCTCCCAAGGCAAAAGAAATAAAAGCAAAAATAAACAAACAAGACCTAATCAAACTTACAAGCTTTTGCACAGCAAAGGAAACCATAAACAAAATGAAAAGACAATCCACAGAATGGGAAAAAAATACTAGCAAGCTATGTGATTGACAAGGGCTTAATTTCGAAAATACACAAACAGCTCATACAACTCAATACCAAAAAAACCAAACAACCCGATCAAAACATGGGCAGAAGACCTAATAGTCACTTCTTCAAAGAAGATATTCAGAGGACCAAGAGGTACATGAAAAGATTGCTAATTAATAGAGAAATGCAAATCAAAACTACAGTGATGACCTCACAGTCAGAGTCAGTTCAGTTCAGTTCAGTTGCTCAGTCATGTCCGACTCTTTGCGACCCCATGAATCACAGCATGCCAGGCCTGGGGTCCATCACCAACTCCCAGAGTTCACTCAGACTCACGTCCATCGAGTCCGTGATGCCATCCAGCCATCTCATCCTCTGTCGTCCCCTTCTCCTCCTGCCTGCAATACCTCCCAGCATCAGAGTCTTTTCCAATGAGTCAACTCTTCTCATGAGGTGGCCAAAGTACTGGAGTTTCAGCTTTAGCATCAGTCCTTCCAAAGAAATCCCAGGACTGATCTCCTTCAGAATGGACTGGTTGGATCTCCTTGCAGTCCAAGGGACTCTCAAGAGTCTTCTCCAACACCACAGTTCAAAAGCATCAATTCTTTGGTGCTCAGCCTTCTTCACAGTCCAACTCTCACATCCATACATGCCCACAGGAAAAACCATAGCCTTGACTAGACAAACCTTTGTTGGCAAACTAATGTCTCTGCTTTTCAATATGCTATCTAGGCTGGTCATAACTTTCCTTCCAAGGAGTATTTTTTAATTTCATGGCTGCAGTCACCATCTGCAGTGATTTTGGAGCCCAAAAAATAAAGTCTGACACTGTTTCCACTGCTTCCCCATCTATTTCCCATGAAGTGATGGGACTGGATGCCATGATCTTCGTTTTCTGAATGTTGAGCTTTAAGCCAACTTTTTCACTCTCCTCTTTCACTTTCATCAAGAGGCTTTTTAGTTCCTCTTCACTTTCTGCCATAAGGGTGGTGTCATCTGCATATCTGAGGTTATTGATATTTCTCCTGGCAATCTTGATTCCAGCTTGTGCTTCTTCCAGCCCAGCGTTTCTCATGATGTACTCTGCATATAAGTTAAATAAGCAGGGTGACAATACACAGCCTTGACGTACTCCTTTTCCTATTTGGAACCAGTC
>NW_011495020.1:4571470-4613126 GCF_000754665.1 Bison bison bison
AACCAGTCTGTTGTTTCATGTCCAGTTCTAACTGTTGCTTCCTGACCTGCATATAGATTTCTCAAAAGGTAGGTCAGGTGGTCTGGTATTCCCATCTCTTTCAGAATTTTCCACAGTTTATTGTGATCCACACACTCAAAGGTTTTGGCATAGTCAATAAAGCAGAAATAGATGTTTTTCTGGAACTCTCTTGCTTTTTCGATGATCCAGCAGATGTTGGCAATTTGATCTCTGGTTCCTCCGCCTTTTCTAAAACCAGCTTGAACATCTGGAAGTTCACGGTTCACAGTCAGAGTGGCCATCATCAAAAAGTCTACAAATAAAAAAATGTTAGAGAGGGTGTGGAGAAAAAGCAATCCTCCAATACCGTTGAGGCAATGTAAGTTGGTGCACCCTCTATGGAGAACAGAATGGAGGTTCTTTAAAAAACTAAAAATTGAGTTGCCATGTGGTCAAGCAATCCCACTCCTGGGCATATACCCAGGAAAAATGAAAACTCTAATTTGAAAAGATACATGCACCCCAATGTTCACACTAGCACTATTTACAGTAGCCAAGATATGGAAACAACTTAAGTCTCCATTGTCAGATGAATGGATAAAGAAAGTGTGGGGGACTTCCCTGGTTGTTCAGTGGTTAAGATTTCATGCTTTCACTGCAGCAGGCTCAGGTTCAATCCTTGGTCAAGGAACCAAGATCTCACATGCTATGTGGTCAAAAAAAAAAAAAAAAGAATAAAAATGAAAATACGATTATCAACTGAAAAATCATATGGGAAAAGTAACAGATTTTTAAAAAGACGTGGTGTATACTGCATATTGTCTACACACACACACACACACAGAATAGAACATTATTCAGCCATCAAAAAGAATGAAATAATGCCATCTGCAGCAACATGAATGGATCTAGAGATTATCATACTGGGTGAAATAAGTTAGAGAAAGACAAGTATCGTATGATATTACTTAAAGCTAAAAAGATGATACAAATGAATTTATTTACAAAACAGAAACAGACTCACAGACACAGAAAACAAATTTATGGTTACCAAAATGGAAAGGGGGCTGGAGATAACTTAAGAGCTTGGGATTAACATATACATACAGTATATAAAATAGATAAACATCAAGGTCTTAGTGTATAACACAGGGAACAATATTCAATACCTAGTAATAACCTGCAATGGAAAAAAATCTGAAAAAGAATATATATATAAAGAATACACACATCACTGAATCCCTAGGCTGCACACCTGACACGAGCACATCGTTGTAAATCAACCATACTTCAATAAAAAATTAACACAACGTAATTTGTTTTGTTTTGTTTTGACGGCGCCATGCAACCTGCTGGATCTTAGTTTTCCAACCCGGGATTGAACCTGGGCCCAGCAGTGAAAGCACTGAGTCCTAACCACTGGACCACCAGGGAATTCCCAAAGCAATATGATTATGTTGAGCACCAAGCCAGTGTAAACTTACTCTTAAAAATAATTTTTAAAAACTGTCAGAAAAAGTTGTTTTTGAATAGGTGATATAGTCAAGTGAAAAAGTGTAAAAGAGTGTAAACATAAAAATGTCCTCTGGTTTCTGTCCTCTAGTTGCCCACTCTCTCTCCTTACTGTACCGTTTGTTTGTTCATAGGAAACAGAGGGGCAGTTTGTTTCTTATTATACTTCCAGAGATGTTTTCTACATAAATGGCAGCATTCTACAAACACTTAAAAAAACTCTTTAATTGAATTTATTTTATTTCAACTTAATTTGTCCTTTGACATAAAGAATTGTGCTCACCTTAGTGTTCATACACTGAACACATTTATGTTACCAGAACTGAGTTCAAGAACATCGCTATCTGAACCTCACGGCCCCCTCAGTGTCCTTTCCAATCACTGCATCCTTCAAGATCCCACTGTTTTGATTTTTAACAGTATACTTCTGCTATCTTCACACTTTATACAAATAAGGCAACCTTGGCTTTTAACAACACAGGTTACTTTTGCAGTCTGTATACCTTATATAAATCAAATTATTCAATATGAATAATTGTGCCTAGATTCTTTCAACATTAGGTTTGTGAGATTCTTCCCTATCGACAGATATGGTTATAATTTAGTCATTCTCACTGGTGTTTAGTTGATATTCTATTGTTACACACAGTGTTTACTTGCTTTTGTCTTGTTTATAGTATATCTCTGAGAAATTTTCATATCCATAGAGTGAGTGCCCTTATTCTTTCTTTGTGTATTAGTAACTAACAACTTGCTTTTTACTTGTCCCCTACCATAGACGTTTAGCAATAATTCATATTTAAAATTAATACATATGGTTCAATGGTTAAAAATTAGCCTTGCAATACAGGGGACACAACTTCAATCCCTGGTCTGGGAACTAAGATCCCGCATGCCACGGAGCAAGTAAGCCCTGATATCACAGCTACTGAGCCTGTATGCTGTGGAGATCCTGCGTAATACAGTGACCATCCCATGTGCTGCAAATAAACAAATAAAATAAAATAAAAAGAAATAGTATCAAACCAAGAAGTTTCTATAAAAAAGTAATACTTGCTTCCAGTAAAACAATGACTAATTTCATAGGACTTTCAGTATATTAGAGAAATAATTTCTAAAGAAAAAATATGTTTTTAAAATATTCTATCTTTAAAAAATATATTGACTTATAATACTAAATGTATTTGTTTTATAGAGAAACCAGATTTAGCAAATGCCCCATAGGAGGGGGCTGTGAGGGCAGAGAAGCAAGGTGAATGACCCATATGATGGGGGGACAAGTGGGTGGAAGGGGTGGTGCAGAGCTTGAAAAACAAGTTAGTCCTCCTGATCCCACGACTGAACCATTATCCGGGACCAATTCCAAAGCCATTTGCTCTGCCAGTCAAGTCTAATGGTTTTCAAGTTCTGTCATTGAAAAACTAGGAATAGAGAAATTCATTTAAGCTACCTCCAGCTAATGAATAAAAGTCAGAATTCTTCTTCTGTAGTTGGGTCATAAATATTTCAGCAAGAATATGAAGTATAATTGTCCCAGGTAACACTGATAACATATTCTAATCCTTTGATCTCTGTGTGGGAAACAACTGGGTAATTTAATAATGAGCTTATGCTTTAACTGCAAAGAATTATCGTGTAATAAAATGTTCATTTCTGAATTAGGTTGTCAGTTGCTCTCAAAGTACTTGCTCTTCACATTAATTGACAATGAATGTGTTTTAAAAAACTTTTTTAGCTCACACATTAACAGCTTGATTAAAATTAACTTTTCTACATAAAAATAAGCCCTAGTTCAAAGAGTCTTTCTCTTTCCAATTCATAGAAATACGGTTTGTGGGGCTTCCCTGGTGGTACAGTGGATAAGAATTCGCCTCCCAATCCGGAGGACATGGATTTGATCCCTGGTTCAGGAAGATGCCGCATGCCATGAAGCAACTAAGCCCAAGACGCAAAACTACGGAGGCTTGCATGCCTAGAGCCCGTGCTCTGCAACAGAAGAAGTACGCGTACCACAAGAGAAGTCCTGCTCATTTCAACTAGAGAAGACAGCAACGAAGACCCAGTGCAACCAAAAATAAATTAAATAAATTATAAAAAAGAAAAATTGTTTGCAATTTAATTGATTTTATCAAATAAAAATGAATTTGGAAAATACACTTTCACTCTCCCTTTGATAGAACATAGAAACATGGAGAGAAAAATCTTCCATTCCTGTCTCCTTTCTACTCATAATCCTCACATTTGTTTGGAGCAAGCGATGATGTAGCTAAAAGGTTGAGACCCAGGCTCCTGACTCTAAGAGAATTCCTGGGTTTCAATAAACCCTTAATTCTACTCTGCAAATATGCGAGTCAAATTATCCTGGCCCTGTCAGATTCAGGGCTCCCTGTTTTGAAAGTTGGGCTGTGATTTCTTTCTGCACTTAGGTAAACTTGGTAGATCACCACAAGTAACTGAAACCCAGTGAGCTGATATGTTAGCTCCATAAAGAGGCTGTAATAAAATTCTATGTAGAAGCAATAATCAAATTCTTACCATCCTTCAGACTATTTCTAATTCTGAGATACTAAGTCTCCTGTTTGTTGTAGCTGCCAACTCTTCCTATGAGTGCTGAAAATCACATGAATGTGATGTGAGGTTTTGGTTGTAAACTCATCTTCAGGCAAAGATTATTTTTACTGTGAATTTCTCATGAGCCCTGGATAATGAAAATGTCTTTACTGAGCAATTTCCTATTTGATTTGGCCAGACCCCAGAGAGTTTCAATGGTCCTGACCAGTTTTTATACTAATTTATTACTATATATGCCTAGAGTTCCTACAGTACATAGGAGGTATAAAGCCCAGGTCTTGGACTTTGATTTCTCACAAAAATATATATTTCTAACACTCAAAGTCATAGACAGAAGAGAAGTTGCCACATCTGCTTCCCCAGACCAGTGGGAAGAATTTTCTAGGTCATGATTTATGGAGAGAGCTGTTCTTTAACATTCCAAGGTTTATTCAGAGGCTAAAATCCAGTTCCCCTGCTCTACATGGGGAAAAGTCATCACATTTTCTGTTGGAAACCTAGTTTCTAGAGTTTATAACTGAGCCTGAAATCCATCCAAATTTTGGATAAAAAGTAATAAGAAACAGTCAACTCAAAAGGAATATTTAAAAGGGCTTTATTTTGCTTTTAAATGTTAATTTTGAAGTGATATGTGAATTTGGGTTTGTTGGAGAGGCTGTTTCTCACTCTGTCTCCCTATAAATAACAACATGAGGTTATCTGTTACATATCACTTAAACATTCATGTTAAACATACATATTTAACATTCAGATAGACAAGACCAGGGCAAATCTAGGGCGATTTAGGGCAAAATCATGATGTTCATAAATTGAGAGGCTCCTGAGCTTTGTTCGTGCAGAGATCAAGAAGCAGGGCACTGTGCTGAGGGAGAAAAAACTGGCTTTAGTGCCAGGAAAGTCTAGATTCCTATCGCCACTGCTTACTTGCTGTATGACTTTGGGAACATCACTTGACCTTTCTGAGCCTGTAAGTTTTCTACAAAATGAGGCTGATGGTGATCACCTTTCAGTGTTGCTGAAAGTATGAAATTAAATTGCGTAAAGTACAAAAAAAGGGCGCTGTATTTTGCACACAATTAACTTATGTAAATTCAACAACACTTGCCTTTTTCTCCTTTGCCCTCTTTTATGTAAACATCCTGAAATATCCTTCTTATCTGTAACTTTTAACATATATGCAAGGTGTATGTTTCACATTGATACATACATATTACTGTAAGAGCGTTATACACCTAACTATATGTACTCAGTATTTTCTGAGTGATAAGAAATTTTCAAGATTCACTTTGATCTGATGCAAATTTTACCCAACATGCTTGCTGGATATGTCAGATTGGCTTTTGGTCTGAAGTTTTTTAGTCTTAACCAGAATGACCCATGCTTTTCAGTTCAGATTACCCAAGTTTTTTTTTACTATTATTATTTATTTTGGCTGTGTTAAGTCTTTGTTGCAGCACATGGGCTTCTCTAGTTGCAGCACATGGGCTTAGTTTCAACGTATGGGATCTTAGTTTCTCAATCAGGGATCAAACGCAGGCCCCTTGCATTTGGAACATAAAGGCTTATCCATTGGACCATCAGGGAAGTCCCCAGATCACCTAGGTTCTTCTCACTGAGTTCCAGGTCCAAGCCCAGCCAGCACTGAAGGCAAACCAGTTACTCCTGGCAGTAAAGCACCAATGCAACTTCCAGACCTTACTTGCTAAATGGGGAGGGGACTTGCTTAGGTGTGTCTAAATGGTCAAGAGCAGCTGGTCTGCAGGTGAGGGGACTGAGGAACATAGCAGTGGACTTGAACTTGAAAGGATGCTTGGCCCAGTGCCAGGGCATAACATGGGCTCAATACATGTAGACTGAGGTAATGACTGAGGTTGGAAAGACAAAAGAAACACACTGAATACTGTTTCTCACCATGTAAGAATATGTCATCAAATACCACACTATGAGACACAGTCACTTTTATAAGGAGATTGTACGAGTTAGGATAAAGACTCTGCCACTGCAACCAGGACTTCCACAAATCTGGCTGAAAGAGGATAGAAGGTTATTTCTCTCTGATATAACAACCATTTTGTCTACACTAAGACAGCAGTAGTCTGAGAGGTCATTCAGAATCAACGCTTCTTCCACCACTGCTTAGGACTACGGTTCCCAAGTTGTCCCAAAGAGCCTCAGTGAGCTCAGAGGATGCGTCAACATTTTGAGGAAAACACGGTCATCTTCAGCATGTAATGTATACCATATAAACCACTAACTCGAGATTCACAATTTCAATATCAGGTAGCACTCTTTCCTTCTGATAACGTGAGATAACGCTGAATCTAGGTTTTTGGTGCTTGCTGTAATAAAAAACAGGAACTCTGAGAAAATCAGTGTGGAACAGAAGATGGGGTAGTGGTGTCTGATGTGATTCCAAGGTTTGAGGAATTGTGCAGTGACCTGTAGGTGTGCATAGTCTATCACCACGTGATTGCAGTTGTTAAAGTAAAATATTTGTCTTTCAATGTATGCATATTACTTCTTACAAACGTCAACTAAATGTTGGGAGACAATTTGCCATGAATCTCTCATGGTTTTGCATATATTGTAAGCAGAGGCAGTGATTGCCTTTGATCCAGACTATCTTTTCAAGGATGCTTGTCTAACTAATAGGCTTGTAAGACAGAGAAAGTTACTCTTTCTGGAACAAAGAGTGGGTCTGTTTACTGTCTAGTATAATAGAAATAACATCTCCCTTTAGGGCAAAGATCAGGCAGGCTTACTACCCATTATAAAAGATTCAAGTTGCCAAAGCTTGGTAACCTAAGATTCAGGTTACCTCTCCTGTAACACAACCTGCTGCCTGAGCAGGTGTCACTGCCCTCTGCACGTAGCTCCATAGGAACGGGGGCTCGGGAACTTAGAGCCAGTGGTGACATGCTGGCTATTGCTACCACATTCCTCGGTCTCTGACCCAAGAGTCTCACATCTTCTGCCAACATCCATGAAGTGTGGCTGGCTAACTCGTTAGTTTACAAATAGGATAAAATCTCGGACCCTTGACAGCTCTTGACACTAAGCGGCCAGCCCACAAGTACTTATTAGGTTGTTTGGACAAAACGACTTTAAAAAACAGAACTGTTAGCTCTTTCTTTTGGCCCAGGGGCACCATAATAAAATTACTGAGACACTAAGAGTGCTATGAACTGGAAAGTCTGGGAACTTCAGGCTCAGGGCATTGTTCTCATCCACATGTGTAAAGGTGAGACCTGTCACTTTCCAGCTGGCAGGGAGGGGATAGAAGAAAGTCCAGGGGAGCAATTTCTTTTAAAAAGCAAACCAGGCATGAGTTACACACATCTCTCCAGCTCCTGTTCCATTGGCCTAGCCATAAGGCCAGCTGCAATGGAGGCTGGGAAGTGGAATCTCTATACAGGTGTTCCTATGGTTGGTCTAAAATCTATGTCTATGGAAGAGGGGGGGATGGATTTTTGGCAGACAAGTAGCATTCTTCACTACAGAGATATTTCCCTATGGTTATGGTTGTTAGAAATAGTCATGAGGAGGAGATTGAGATGTGTAAACAATCTTTTAATATCTTCACTGCGAGCTGGCTCTATATGGCTTTTATCTGAGAGGCATTTGCCTTGATAACCTCTGCAGATTTCTTCCTTCCTTCCTTCCTTTCAGGAGCTCACTAATGAGAATCTTTTCATTGGCAGACTCTGAGATGCTCTGCTTCTTGTCCTAGGTAGAAGGTCCTAGGATTGGCAACATGTAGCACTTGGTATACAGGAAATACTCAATAAATGTGGGGGTTTTGATGAATTACCAGACTTCCCTTTAGCTCAGATGGTAAAGAATCTGCCTACAAGGCAGGAGACCTGGGTTCGATCCCTGGGTTGGGAAGATCCTCTGGCGAAGGAAGTGGCAACCCACTCTAGTATTCTTGCCTGGAGAGTCCCATGGACAGAAGAGCCTGGCAGGCTACAGTTCACGGGGTCCAAAGAGTTTTATATGACTGAACAACTAACACTACACTACTACTATGGCTGGGCTTGGAGTTCTTGGTGAAGGAGGAGCAGTGAGTGGGGAAGTGACACTGGCATGTACATCATGGTGGAGGAGCCACATTTTGCACTGATTAGGCAGGGTAGATGCAGGCTTTGAAGCATACACAATTTGGGGGCCCTCTTTAAAAAAAAGAATATAAAATTAAGTATGTATCAAGAACACAAAATAAATATCTATTAAGAACGAGGAAAGAAATCCAAGAAATGTTCAAATGTAAAGAACCTGGCAAACATTACAAACATCAAATTGAAAAAAGCAAAATATTATTTTTATTCATTAACCACCCAAAGTGCCTTTATAATGTTTTGGGATCATTTTTATATCTCAGTAACTCTAAAAAATACACAAAATTAATCTGAAATTAAGATATGCATGTGTGCTCAGTCACTCAGTCATGTCCAACTATTTGCAGCCCCATGAACTGTAGCCCACCAGGCTCCACTGTCCATGGAATTTTCCAGGCAAGAATACTGAAGTGGGTTGCCACTTGCTACTCCAGAGGATCTTCCTGACCCAGGGATCAAACTTGCATCTCCTGCATTGGCAGGTAGATTCTTTACCACTGCACCACTTAGGAAGCCCAAATTAAGACACACAGAAGAACAATTTAAAATTGCTTCTTGTACTGATCTCCATAAATACATAATTAAATTATTTTTATATTATTTACATTGACTTAGTAAGGGACTTTTAATACAGCAGTGCTTGTTTCTTCAGGACATTTTGCTGTGTCTATGGTAATGTTCTGTTTGTTTTCATCAACCTAGAGACCTTGTCAGTACAAGAAGCATCAGATAGTCTAAGAGATGATCAGATCTGATGCATTAAGCGTAAGTCTTCATACACAGATGTACTTGCCATTGATAATACTGCTGTAGGTATATGCCCTATAAACCTAGGAGTTGTACTCAATTCTGTTTTATGAGATTCCTATCAAGAATAAAAAATATATGATTCATTAATTATTGTGCATTGCATCATCAAGTATATTTCTGAAGCAGCAAACTTTTAAGTAGGTTTCAATGAGAACTGAGCCTGCCACTTAAAACTGTACACATGTGATGATTGGAAGAACTTTCCAATGAACTTTTTGGTCCCCTGTTTTCTAAATCTTATTTCTCCTCCGTTTCTGGTGTGAGGTACCTTGAGACACATTCATACCACTATTTTGCCTTTGGCTCTGCATTAAAAAAAAAATCTTTTGCTTATGGTACATGAAATGTGGGACCTTATTCCCCAACTAGGGATTGAATCTTCACCCTGTTCATTGGAACCTCAAAGTTTTAACCACTGGACCTCCAGGGAAGTCCCTGTACTTTTATGTTATAGGCCATATGAGTTGTCATGGTAGGATCAGTAGTATTCCTAGAAGTCATTTCTATACCAGGAGGCTTGGTAAGAACATAACCAAACATGGAAGTGACTACAAATCACAGAAATACATGCCAGTCAATCCAAACTTAATGTATCCTCATCAAAACTTCTCTTTAGCCAGACACCAAAAATGCCTACTGTCACTTAGAATTATCCAGTAGGAAAAGATTGATGGTGAGAAAGTCAAAGAGGGAAGACATAATGGTCTTAAACCACTGCTGTTAAAATATCCTATTTTCTAAACTTTACAAAGACATGAGACTATTGGAATACACTGTTAGGGCTCCTCAGTGGGTTTTGGATGGGCGTGTACCAGTGAAGCTTAACCTCCATGAGCTTCCCCTGGCTAGAGGTTATGAGTGACCATAAAGTGCTCCATGTTAAAAATGCAATATCTTCAAAACCCAACTATCATTTTGAATCACTTTATTAATATAATTTACAGAACTTTAATATTCATCACTGTATTTGATCCTGAGAGCAGCCTTTAGATTGCCAAAGCCAATATCAAATCTCTGGAAAGTAAAGTGTTTTGCTCCAGGCAAGTAAAATCTCTTGGACTCAATACAGAGGTCTTTAAACTTCAGAATTCATGCTTTTTCTGTTGTGCGTGTGTGTTCTCAGTCACTCAGTCATGTCCAATTCTTTGTGACCCAATGGACTGTAAGCCTTCCAGGTTCCTCTGTCCATGGGATCTCCCAGACAAGAATACTGGAGTGGGTTGCCATTTCCTCCTCTAAGGGATCTTCCTGACCCAGGGATCCAATCTGCATCTCCTGCATCTCCTTTTTACTGTGTCATTCTAGAAAGAACTCATGCAAGACATTTTTGCATGACATATATTAACTGCTCAATAAATATTCATGGGACAAATGAAAGAAAATAAAGAAGTCAAGCAGGAGCCAGGAATCCTTGGAGCAACCAAAGAAAGACAGTCTTTGGTAGGAAGGAAAATGGGCCAGGATCCCACCTTTCCAGCTGGAACTGATAAATTTCCTACATCTCTTCCAGATGTCAACCTGTTTTCCATGGCCCGCGGTCCAGGCCAGTGTTATAGGGAACAAAACACACATGATTACTCCGTAAAGGGCTCTGGGTCCACATGCTTTCATAAAGCAGTTTCTATTTTTCTGAGTTACAGGTGGGAGAGAGGGTTGGGTTTTCATCTGTGGGTGGAGGTGGGTAGGGGTGGGGTAAGGGGGAAGAGATGGGTGAGCTTTTAATTAGGGTTAATTATAGTTTTAGCAAATAAGGAAAATGTGCCCAGATAGATTTTTGATGAATGTGTCATTCACCAGTCCGATTTCTGATTGCTTAACTTTTGCTGTTAATCAAGAGGAGGCAAGAAAGGAAATCGACACTTTGAATTTCAAGAGCAGCTGGCTTGATCTCTGTTCCAGATGTAGTGAGCCTGGTGATCTCTCCTCTGTGCTTCTCTTCTGCTTTGTCAGACCTCAGACAGGAGGAGGCTTTTAATGCTGAATTCTAACACCTCCAAAGCGGACAAAAGAATGAAAACTTATGGAAGTTGATTTACATCAACTTTGTCCATGATCAACATGGTCCAGACCTTTCAGGAATCTCGTGGGTCTCTGAAATTTCTGAGAGTCCAATTCCTACCCTTTAGCAGGAGGACAGAGAAGGGTTAATTTAAAACTGGGACCTAGTAATTCAGAGAGTTGAATCATCAGGAGAGGGAGGTCTCAGCCAAGGAGGTGAGGTCTGTCCAGAACCACATGCATCTACGTTTAAACCTTCAAAGGCTTCCTTACTCCCAGTGGAATAAAAACCAGACTCCTTAATGTAGCCCACAGGACTTATATGTCCTGGCCTCGTATCTTTCCTCTCTCTACTCCCTGTCTTCAAGCCACACTGATGTCCCTTCTGGTCCTCACACATGTCATTCCTTTTCTGTCTTGTAGCTTTTGCATATGTTGTTCCTCTGGCTTTTCACAGATTTGGCTTCTTCTTATGTTTCT
This sequence comes from Bison bison bison, assembly GCF_000754665.1. NCBI lineage: Eukaryota > Metazoa > Chordata > Mammalia > Artiodactyla > Bovidae > Bison > Bison bison. The sequence continues at coordinate 4,582,960 of NW_011495020.1, forward strand.
GGTGTCAGCTTAGAGTCACTCTCAGTGTGGCCTTTTCAAACCACCTCATCTAAAGTAGCAGCATAGCTGCCCCCTCCTGCCAACCCTACACTATTTCTCCCCCGGTGCATCTTGATCTATAATGTTCTTTTTTTTTTTTTTTTCTTGGCCATGTCATCTGGCTTGTGAGATCCCAGTTCCCTGACCAGGGATTGAACCCAAGGCTCAAGCAGTGAAAGTGCTGAGAAAGCACCGAGTTCCAACCACTAGACCACTAGGGAATTCTCTCTAATGGTCTTGTTTATTCAGTTGTTTCCTTACTTATCTTCTGCTTCCTCCACTAGACTGTAAGCTCCATGAGGGCAGGGGACTTATTTCTCTCACTCACTAGCAACTCTCAGCTGCCAACACAGTGTCCGTTCATGGGTGGTGCCCAGTATATATTAGCTGACCAAAGATTGAGATAATTGTTTCCCTTTAGGGCACTAGTTGTTCTGTTGGTGGAAGGTTCATCTTAGCTCTCAGAGTGGTTTTTTAACTCTCAACACATTTTGTTGCCTTCCTGCCCTGGGCTAAGGCTTTCATCCACCTGAAGACCAAATGGAGTCTTGGCTTGGGTCTCTCTGAGGTCTCTCCCTGGTACACTCAGTGCTCTAAGGGAGCAGATGTTTTCACACTGGGTGAAACAACTTGTTTCCCAAGGGTGTGCCCTCTCTCAGTCAGATGAGACGTGCCCTTAGAGCTTGCCAGGGCATGCTCCTCCAGCAATGCAGGCACTGTTCAAGCTCAACTGAACTCCATTAGCAAGGAAGCTGGGAGCATCCACAGGAGATGACCAGCAAGCTTAGAAGATGCACATAGAAAAGTAATATCTTGCCTTGGGAGCCAATCTAGGGCTGGAGAGTCCACTTTGAATGAAATCCCAACAGTTAAGAGCCAAGAGAGTGGGGGAGAAAACAGGAAAACTCCCAATGACACATACATTTTCCATTGGAGCCGTTCCATTAGTGTTTGCTTCTCAGGGCCTTGCCATGAGGACCTTGCTTGCATCAACCATCAAGAACATTCAGTTCAGGTAGAAAAGGGAGAGGAGAATGGAATGAAGACAGCAAAGCCATGGGCAAGGGAGAAGCACTGCTATGGAAGCACTTTCTGACTCTGGAAGGTGATGATCTCTGGAGTCTTCCTGGGGTCTCCTTTGGGTCTCTTGTCCCCGGGTTGTTGTTCAGTTGCTCAGTCGTGTCTGACTCTTTGTGACACATAGACCACAGCACAGCAAGCTTCCTTGTCCTTCACTATCTCCTGGAGTTTGCTCAAACTCTTGTTCATTGAGTCAGTGAAGCCATTCAACCATCTCATTCTCTGTCATCCCCTTCTCCTCTTGCCCTCAATCTTTCCCAGCATCAGGTGGCCAAAGTATTGGAGCTTCAGCTTCAGCATCAGTCCTTCCAATGAATATTAAGAGTCGATTTCCTTTAGGATTGACTGGTTTGATCTCCTTGCTGTCCAAGGAACTCTGAAGAGTCTGCTCCAGCACCACAGTTTTAAAGCATCAGTTCTTTGCGCTCAGCTTCCTTTATGGTCCAACTCTCACATTCATACACGACTACTGGAAAAACCATAGCTTTGACTATGGAGCTTTGTTGATAAAGTTGATAAAAATCTCTGCTTTTTAATAAGCTGTCTAGGTTTGTCATAGCTTTTCTTCCAGGGAGCAAACGTCTTTTAATTTTGTGGCTGTGGTCACCATCTGTAGTGATTTTGGAGCCCAAGAAAATAAAACCTATCAGTTTCCACTGTTTCCCCACTCCAGGAGAAGGGAGTATATCACAGCAAGGAGGGTTGTGGTCTGATGCCCAGCAGCCCTTCTTCTACTACTCCCAGCTGTACTCCCTACTTTGTCTAGTGACCTTGGACAAATCACTTCACCTTGAAACTCAGGTTCTTCTATTAAATGAGAAATTGAACTTTAAAAAAATTGAAGTATAGTTAATTTATAATGTTATAAAGTTTTAAGTGATTCAACATAGTGATTCACAATTTTTAAAGACTATACTCCATTTATAGTTGTTATAAAATCTTGGCTGTATTTCCTGTGTTGTATCCTTGTATCTTATTTTATACATCGCAGCTTATTCCTCTTAATTCCATACCTGAACCTTGACCCTTCCTGCTTCCCTCTCCCCACTAGTAACCACTAGTTTGTTCTCTATCTGTGTGTCTGTTTCTTTTTTGTGATATTCACTAGTTTCTTTCTTCCTTTTTTTTTTTTAGGCTCCACATATAAGTGATTACATACAGTATTTATCTTTCTCTGTCTGATGTAAGAGAAATTTAACATTTTTAAAAAGAACATTTTTTGGCCTCTCTGTGAAGCTCGTGGGATCCTAGTTCCTTGACCAGGTGTGGAACCTGTGCCCCCTGCATTGGCAACACCAAATCTTAACCACTGGGCCACTAGGAAATTCTCAGAAGTTGAACTTTAAAAAAAATGTGATAAGATATACATAACATGAAATTTACCACTTTAACCATTTTTAAGTGTATATAATTCAGTGGCATTAAATATAGTCATGTTATTGTGCAAACATCATTGCCATCCATCTCTAGAAAATTTTCATCTTCCCAATTGAAATTCATACCAGTTAGACAGTAGGTCATTCCTCCCTCTCCTTATCCCCCGATACTCACCATTCTACTTTCTGTCTCTATGAAAGAAAAAGTGAAAGTGAAAGTCACTCAGTCGTGTCTGACTCTTTGCAACCTATGGATTATACAGTCCATAGAATTCTCCAGGCCAGAATAGAGTGGAGAAGATATAAAAGAAGAAGCTGTTCCCTTCTCCAGGGGATCTTCCCAACCCAGGGATCGAACCCAGGTCTCCCATGTTGCAGGCAGATTCTTTACCAGCTGAGCCCCCAGGGAATTCTGTCTTATTTGCCTATTCTAGGTACCTCATATAAGCGGAATCATGCAGTATTTGTTCCTTTGTGACTGACATTTCACTCAGCATAGTATCTTCAAGGTTCATCTATGTTTAAGGTTCACATGTTGTAGCATGTGTTAGAATTTTCTTTTAAGTCTAAATAATATTCTGCTGCATATATAGACCATGTTTTGCTTATCCATTTATCCATTGATTGGGTTGCTTCTGCTTTTTGGGTATTTCTAATAATACTGCTATGAACATGGATGTACAAGTATTTGTTTGCGTCCTTTCTTTCACTTCTTTTGGCTAAGTACTCAGAAGTGGAATTGCTTAGTCGTATGATAATTCTATGTTTATTTTTTGAGGAACCACCAAACTGTTTTCCAAAGTCACTGCACCATTTTACATTCCCATTAGTGATGCACAAGAGTGTCAGCAAAAAATTGAACTTTTATTAGACAGAGAATCCATTTTTCCATGGAAATAGTCCAGGATGTTCTATATGCAAAAGACATTAGAGTGGCGTGCTCCAGAAGCACTGGGAGTGAGGAGCCCAATAACCCCAAAAGCATCTCTGTAGAATGAAATGAAAACTAGATAAAACGTTCTCTGAGGCTCCTTCCCTTGTCAAGCATCAGTTAGTCTACATTCACATGATACATTGAGCAGCCAATAAGCATAAGGCATATTTAATTTACTTATACATTATCTGTTCCACAGGTGGCTCAGTGGGTTAAGAATCCACCTGCAATGAAGGAGAAGCAGGAGACTATGGGTTCAATCCCTGGGTCGGAAAGATCCCCTGGAGGAGGGCATGGAAACTCACTCCAGTATTCTTGCTTGGGGAATCTCATGGGCAGAAGAGCCTCGTAGCCTACAGTCCACAGGGCTCACAAAAAATTGGACATAACTGAGCACACACGCATGTACCTGTTTTGCAAAAGATTTGAGGAGATTTTCAAAAGCCCATACAATAGAAAGGAATAAAATACATAGCCAAGAGTATCAGGGCAGAGAAAGGTGGGAGTGATACTTTTAGGATTTATGTGCAGACACTGCCTCTGCCCACCAGCTCTTTCAGTCTGAGCTGGTAGGTGAAGGAATATCAGAGAGATCCAGAGGGACATTGCTCAATGAACATGTGGAATCTCCAGAGCGGAAGGAAGACAAGATTGTTTATATTATACATTCCTTCATCCAAAGTCACATTACAAGACACAAAGAATAAAGAAAGAACCTATTTTGAGCAGAACAAAAGCCTATTGAGGAAGCAGAGTTAGGGTTTCTAGGAATGAATGTAAGTCATAAACCCAAGTTTTACATCCTAGCTCCACTACCTGCTAAGCCAGAGCAGAATATCGAACCTCTTTAAGCCTCCATTTTGGGGCTATAAATGAGGATGATGCTAGGGACTGTTGTGAGGATGAAGTGAGACAATTCAAGTCCAGGGCCTGGAAGAGCAGGCTATCAATACATGGTTGCTACTTTTCTGGGAATTATACTTCGGAGGTTCCATACCATGACTTTCTTGTTCATCCTTCTGTCCCCAGCACTTAGCAGAGTGCTGCTAATGGTAGGTATGAATGGGTGCTTGTAGATTTGAATTGACACAAATCCTTTCCTATTTGTCATGCCCTGTGCCACACTCACTCTGACACTGATGGGTGACAGGGTTGCAAAACATGAGGTCAGGCTAGTTAAAGGCGTTGCCCATGAGGTAACACCCAGAGACTAGATGCTCATGGAATTTTACGAAATTCAAGCTATGAAACATACATGACCTGGGTCAAGGGCCTCTACTGTGCTTTCCATCATGCCTGCCCTCTTCAAAGGAATGCATTTGGTTTGTTCCAGTGAAAAATGTAAAATAATAAATTGGACAATAAAACAGGAGAGAGATCAGCCCTGAAAAGTTCATTTCAATTCAGCTACTGTTTATTGAATGTTTAACATTTATGACTCTTTGCTAGGCACTGTTGGAAGTTTGAAGGTTAGCAAGAAAACATCTCTTCTCTCAAAGCACGTACTTTCTAATAAATGGGTAGTGTATACATATGCTAGTATGAGAAACATGCCATAAAGATGATCAAATGAATGATATGGGAAATGAAAGAAGGCAGAAATTACATTCAGTTGTAATTATCTGGTTATGCTTCTCAAGGGAGGTAACTTTTCCGATGGTCTTTGGATTTAGTACCATGGGGTAGGGGAGGAAAGTCGATTAGAGACAGGTAATGAGAGAAGCAGAACAGTGTTGATGCTTGGCAATCAGTGAGTCATCTATTTTAGGTGGACTGTAGAGTACGCATAGAAGAATATGTCTAGAAAGAGGGCCTTGAGGTTCAGATGAAGGAGAAAGGAGAACAACTGGGAGAATTTTGAGTAGGGAAGTGGTAATGATCAGACTGGTAAAGGGGAAAATTAAACTGGAAGTGTTATGTGAAAGGGATTGAGGTGGAGAAAGACAGGAAGTGGGGGATGACTTAGGGAGCAGTTGAAGTGGGTCTGAGAAGAAGTTACAAATGAGATGTTGGCTGCAGGAGTGGACAAGAGGGAACTATTGGAAAGGCTTTGCTGAGAGAGCTGCTGCAGGATTTAAGAGTCAGTTTCCTTGTTTTACTTTGAGAGAAAATGAAGTTTGGGTGCTTCATCTTTCCCAATTCAGCTCTCACAAGCTCCCAGAAGCAAAGTGTGGACCTTAGTTGGCAGAGGGGCTTGGAGAGCTGGAAGCATCTCTTATTCTCCCTGGTTCTCCATGTGCTTTACCCCAGCCTTGGAGCAAAGAGCTAGAAGGTCGAGCTATGAGAAGGAAGTTTCTCCATCCACTCTCCCTCTCCCCTCGCCAGGCTCTGAGTGGGGACAGACTTGCATCACAAGATGAGGCTTGGCAATGTTGTTTGTGGTAGTAAGGATGTGCATCTGTGGAATGTGATAACGACAAGATTATTAGCGTATGTTTTCCTAGCCTACTGTCCTTTCTCCCCTCCTCACTCTCCACCAAGTAAAGAGAATTTTCTCTCTATTGCCTAGCTTCTCTCTCTTTCCTACTTTCTAAGGAGAATTCTGTCTACTGATTCCATTTTTCTTGTGATACAGAAATAGGGAGAGAGAGGGACTTCCCCAGCAGTCTAGTGGTTAAGACCCTGCCTTTCTATGCAGGGGGCACAGGTTCAATCTCTGGTTGCAGAACTAAGATTCCACATGCTGCATCACTCGGCCAGAAGATAAAACTTAAGAAAAAGAAATAGGGAGAGAGAAACTAGATTGGACAGTTGGGAAAAGGGGTAAAATTCTTGATGACTTGGTCCATTCTGAGGTTACCATTTGCTCTGTAAAATTCATGTTGTGGGCCAATTGGACTTGATACTAAAGAATGAAGCCAGAAGATCAAGTCAACCCATATTATAAGGACCTAAGAGAGAAGTGAGGAGGGCATGATAACTCACTCCAGTATTCTTGCCTGGAGAATCCCATGAACAGAGGAGCCTGGAGGGCTACAGTCCATAAGATCACAAAGAGTTGGACACAACTGAAGAGACTTTGCACACAGCAAGAGAGAAGTGGGGAGAAAAGAAGATAAAAAGTAGTTTGAGTTGGGTTTCAGGAAACATTTGTAAGGGAGACTTGATAAACAAAAGACTTAGAAAATATATTGCTGTATGGTACAAATCTCTCTCTTGCTCTCTCTCTCTTTTTTTAACCACATAGCATGCAGAATCTTCCCCACCAGGGGTCACACCCACCACCCCCCGCATTGGGAGCATGGAGTCAACCACTGGACCACCAGGGAAGTCCTGGATTGAATTTCTTTTAATGCCATAATGTTGGAATTTTGGGTCTGACTGCTCAAATGTGTTCTTAATCTTTTGTTTTCATGTCATACATGAAATACCATACATGTCATACATGTCATGCCATGCTTAGACTAGTTAACATTTTATTCCAGCTTATACTCAGGTTATAGAATAGCATGGTTAACAGAAATTCTGGATCCAAACCCTTGGATCTCAAATACTATTTCTACCACGATAGCTGTGAGACCTTTGACAGGATACTTCATTTTCTGTGACTCAATTGCTTTATTTGTAAAATGAGTTAACAAAAGGGTCTACTTCAGAGAGCTATTGTGAGCATTAAATAAGTTAATATTCGTAAAGCCTGGCATGTAGTCAGCACTATATAAGCATTAGTTATTATTAGTACAGGAAAATTTGAGGTCATGAGATTTTTCTGCCTTAGTTCAAACAAGATGGTGTAGGTGACTATCAGCGAAGAATTATTCTCAGTAAAATAGATCCTAACTTTGAGGAAAGAGTGCAGTTTCTAGGCAGTTGTAACAGGCAGATTTCTAAAAGGAACCCGAAAGATTCCTGCTGTTGGGTTTTCATACCCTTGTGTAATCCACTCCCCTTGAGTGTGGGCTGGACCTGGTGACTTGTCTGTAACTCACAGAATGTGGCGGTGATGGTAGGCTGTCACTCTTGTGATTACATTACAAAGGTTGTGACTTCAGTCTTCTTGGTAGATTCCCTTGCTGGCTTGGATGACGCAAGCTGCCTCGGTGGAAAGGCCCTTGTGGAAAAGGACTGAGTGAAGACTGTGGGCCAAGCAGCCTGTAAAGAATTAAGACCCTTTTTCCAATAGCCCGTGAAGAACTGCCAATAACCACTGAGTGAGCTGGAAATAGATCCTGCCTCAGCTGAAATTTGACTATAGCTTTCAGAGAGACTCAAGCAGAGATAGATCCCAGTTAAGCCATGTTCGGATTCTAAGCCTAGAAATTGTGAGATAATCAAAGTGTGTTGCTTTAAACCATTACATGTTAGAGTCATTTGATACACAGCAATAAACAACTAATTTTATCACTGTATCAGGAACTTGCGGACCAAATTAAAAGCAGAGACCCAGCTCTAGGACAGAAGGGTGACAGCTGGGGAGGGCTTGAGGGTGAGAGTCATCATAGAAGAAGCACCTGTAGTCACACTGGAGCAATCACAGCCTGGTCTACGTGGGGAGGAAAGCGGCTCAGGCCAGCCCTTCAGGATGAGGTGGCTGAGGCTGTCCCAGTCCTTCCTGTTTAAGTGCCCATCAGCCTGGGAACACTTAGTTCTCATCTTGCATCACTGACCTCTTTGCAGCACTTGAGTGTGTGTTCTCCTGGAAATGCCTCCTTATCTTTATGACACTGCTCCATTCATTTGTTTACTCTTTCAGGCTATGAGCTGCACATTTCTATGCAATATGGATACATTATGAACAAAGAGAAATGGCCTTCACACAGTTGAAATTTCCCCTGGCTTTATCATTTTATCCTCTGTCTCCTTGTGTGGGGTAGCTTTTGCTCACATAGCCCTTAAAGCCTAGTGTTCTCCACGGCACTGTCCTTGTCTCTCTTTTCTTTTCAACTACACGTGCCCCCGGAATGACTCCAGGCTGTATCTATCACCTGTGCACTGATGATCCTAAACAGACATCTCTAGATGAGAACTCTGAGGGCCAAACTGTACATCCAGCTTCATATGCTACTAATATTCCACAGACACTTCAAACTCAAAATGGCCAAAATGAGACTCATTTCCTCTACCCCTCCTCTCTCTTGTCCTGCCCAAACCTTCCCTTTCTCCAGCATTTCCTCTCCTAAATGACAGCATCATCATCCACCCAAAGAGAATAGAGGAGGCATCCAAATTCTTTTCTCCTAGCCTCTTCTTTACTCCTCTAATCTCCTTAAGACTTGGCGATTCTATCTCCTAAATAACCCATTTCCCACTCTTCATCTCATGGGCCCATGTTAAGCTTGTGTCTTTTTTTTTTTTTAACCATGTCTGATGTAGTAAACCTTACACCAATTTTCCTGTCTCTCTGCTCATCCCTCTACTCCGTCCTTCACACTGGTGCCCATATGATGTTTCTAATTGCTGGACTATAGGGAATTCCTTGGTGGTCCAATGGTTAGGACTTGGTTCTTTTACTGCCAGGATTCAGATTTGATCCCTGGTCAGGAAACGAAGATGCTGCAAGATGTGTGGCCAAAAAAAAAAAAAATTGCTGGACTCTATAGTTCTGGCTTTAGAAAAGGCAGAGGAACCAGAGGTCAAATTGCCAACATCCATTGGATCAATGAAAAAGCAAGAGAGTTCCAGAAAAACATCTAGTTCTGCTTTATTGACTATGCCAAAGCCTTTGACTGTGTGGATCACAATCAACTGTGGAAAATTCTGAAAGAGATGAGAATACCAGACCACCTGACCTGCCTCTTGAGAAACCTATATGTAGGTCAGGAAGCAACAGTTAGAACTGGACATGAAACAACACACTGGTTCCAAATAGGAAAAGGAGTATGTCAAGACTGTATATTGTCACCTTTCTTATTTAACTTACATGCAGAGTACATCATGAGAAACATTAGGCTGGAAGAGGCACAAGCTGGAATCAAGATTGCCAAGAGAAATATCAATAACCTCAGATATGCAGATGACACCACCCTTATGGCAGAAAGTGAAGAGGAACTAAAAAGACTTTTGATGAGAGTGAAAAGGTTGGTTTAAAGCTCAACATTCAAAAAACAAAGATCATGGCACCTGGTCCCATCACTTCATGGGAAATAGATGGGGAAGCAGTGGAAACAGTGTCAGACTTTATTTTTCTGGGCTCCAAAATCACTGCAGATGGTGATTGCAGCCATGAAATTAAAAGACGCTTACTCCTTGGAAGAAAAGTTATGACCAACCTACATAGCATATTGAAAAGCAGAGACATTACTTTGCCAACAAAGGTCCGTCTAGTCAAGGCTATGGTTTTTCCAGTGGTCATGTATGGATGCTAGAGTTGGACTGTGAAGAAAGCTGAGCACTGAAGAATTGATGCTTTTGAACTGTGGTGTTGGGGAAGACTCTTGAGAGTCCCTTGGACTGCAAGGAGATCCAACCAGTCCATTCTAAAGGAGATCAGCCCTGGGTGTTCTTTAGAAGGAACTGAGCAGCTGATCTGATCTGATCTGATCTTATAGTTCTGGCTCACAGCCTACAATGGATGCCCCTACAGACTTCCTGCCATGTTGTGGCTTGTTCACTTTTGCATGAAAGGCCCTCCCCAAATCTTGTCTACTAGATGAACTCCAAGTCATCCTTTAAGACTCAGTTTCAAACATTTCTTTGACTTCCTTAGGTGAAAATGATGTCCCCAACTGTTCTCTGCATGTTTGCATGCTCAGCTGCTCAGTTGTGTTTGACTCCTTGCAACCCCATGGATTGTAGCCCACCAGACTTCTCTGTTCATGGAATTTCCTAAGCAAGAGTCTGGAAGTGGGTTGCCATTTCATCCTCCAGGGATCTTCCCGACTCAGGGATCAAACTCGTGTCTCCTGCATCGCCTCCTCTGTATTCAGTTCAGTCGCTCAGTCATGTCCGACTCTTTGCGACCCCATGAAGTGCAGCACGCCAGGCCTCCCTGTCCATCACCAATTCCTGGAGTCCATCCAAACCCATGTCCATTGAATTGGTGGTGCCATCCAACCATCTCATCCTCTGTCATCCCCTTCTCCTCCTGCCCTCAATCTTTCCCAGCATCAGGGTCTTTTCCAATGAGTCAACTCTTCTCATCAGGTGGCCAAAGTATTGGAGTTTCAGCTTCAACATCAGTCCTTCCAATGAACACCCAGGACTGATCTCCTTTAGGATGGACTGGTTGGATCTCCTTGCAGTCCAAGGGACTCTCAAGAGTCTTCTCCAATACCACAGTTCAAAAGCATCAATTGTTTGGCGCTCAGCTTTCTCTATAGTCCAACTTTTACATCCGTACATGACCACTGGAAAAACCATAGCCTTGACTAGATGGACCTTTTTTGGCAAAGTAATGTCTCTGCTTTTAAATACGCTGTCTAGGTTAGTCATAACTTCCCCTCCAAGGAGTATAAGCATCTTTTAATTTCATGGCTGCATTCACCATCTGCAGTGATTTTGGAGCCCAGAAAAATAAATTCAGCCACTGTTTCCATTGTTTTTCCATCTATTTCCCATGAAGTGATGGGACCAGATGCCATGATCTTAGTTTTCTGAATGTTGAGCTTTAAGCCAACTTTTTCACTGTCCTCTTTCACTTTCATCAAGAGGCTCTTTAGTTCTTTGCTTTCTGCCATAAGGGTGGTGTCATCTGTACATCTGAGGTTATTGATATTTCTCCCGGCAATCTTGATTTCAGCTTGTGTTTCTTTCAGCCCAGCGTTTCTCATGATGTGCTCTGCATAGAAGTTAAATAAGAAAGGTGACAATATACAATCTTGACATACGCCTTTTCCTATTTGGAACAGTCTGTTGTTCCATGTCCAGTTATAGCTGTTGCTTCCTGACCTGCATACAGGTTTCTCAAGAGGCAGGTCAGGTGGTCTGGTATTCCCATCTCTTTCAGAATTTTCCACAGTTCATTGTGATCCACACAGTCATAGTCAATAAAGCAGAAATAGATATTTTTCTGGAACTCTCTTGCTTTTTTGATGATCCAGCAAATGTTGGCAATTTGATCTCTGGTTCCTCTGCCTGTTCTAAAACCAGCTTGAACATCTGGAAGTTCATGGTTCACATATTGCTGCAGTCTGGCTTGGAGTATTTTGAGCATTACTTTACTAGCGCGTGAGATAGTGCAATTGTGCTATAGTTTGAGCAATCTTTGGTATTGCCTTTCTTTGGGATTGGAATGAACTCTTTTCACACCTTATTCATGTTCAGTTGCTGTGTGTCAGTGTTTCCTGCTTGCCTGTGAGCCCCTGTGTTTTCATCTTCAGTCTCAGTACTTGGTCTTTACTGGGCATCCAGTGAAAGGCTGCTGAATAAATAAGTGAATGAATACATGAAGCAGCTGGTCAGTGCAAGGCTGAGTTTGAATGTGGGGCAATAATCAGGCCCAGATGTGGGGAGTTCTAGTAGGAGAGCAAGGGAGATAGAGCTATTCCTTTTCATTCTCAAGGCCTGTACCCCAGGCTTGTGTGCATCACTTTACACAGACACACCTGCCACAAGTCTTCTACTTTAATGAAGTCAGTCCAGAGGTATAAATCACATAAACTCAAAATTAGCCCCCTGAGGACCTTTTAAAATACCTCTAAAGTGCAGGATACATGTACAGACCTTTTCTCAACTTGGTTGATCTGGGTTTCTCTCTGGCATAGGAATAGATTCACTTCTTTATCTGAGAACCAAAATGAAGTAGTTGGCTCACATCCAAGGGCACTGTTGAAATACAAATGCTTACCACATTCATCAGGGTGAGATGCTCTTCACTATGACAAGGAGGAGGAGGAAACTGAACCAGACCAGCCAACTCTCACCTAATAGATCTCATTCTACTCAGAGAGATGTGTGTCCTTGGTGAGAATCACTCATCCCCTACTGCAGTCACCCATTGCCCAAGCCCATTTCTCAACTTCACCCCTCTGCCTATGTCTGACTTCTTACCAAGTCACCAGAGGCCCTGCTCTTCTCCAGAGCCACCCTCTGCTCTGGGGAGGTCAGCTTTCTTCCTGATCGCTGCTCCAGGCTCTGTCTGCTCAAGCTGTGCACTCTGACAGGATGCCTTCCTTGTTCCCCATCCTCCAACGTCACCAACAGGACAAGGCCCTGCACATTTCACCCTCTCCAAAGTGCCGGTCTGTGTCCATGCTGACTTCTTTCATTCCTGAGTTCCTGTTGCCCTTAGGGTCAGGACCAAGTACTTGAGTTCAGTCTACGGAACCTTCCCTGTGCCTGGGAGTTTCAGTCTGCTAGTCAATATCTGTATCTCTTTGTAGAAGAGTATTTGACAAATCAAGAAGAGTAGGTAATTAGAAGGACTGAAAAAACCCAGTGTTGGCAAGACTGTGTAGCAACTGAAACTCTAACACACTGCCAGCAGGAGGGAAAACTGTTTGGCAATATCTATTAAAGCTAAATATTTATATATACTTTGACCAAGCAACTCCATTCTTGGGTACACACCCAAGGGAAACAAGTGCTTATGTCCACCTAAAGACATGTACAAGCATGTTTATGCCAGCTTTATTCATATAAACAAAAAACTGGAGAGACAATTCAAATATCTATCAATAGTACATCAGATAGTATTTTATACAATACAATGTTACCCAGCAATGAAATAAATTAACCTCTGCTATATGTAATGAAATGGGTGAATCTCATAGACATAATATTGACTGAAAGAAACCAAACATAAAAGAACATACACTGCATGATTCCACTTATATGATGTTCAAGCACAGGCAAGATAGTTTATGTTGTCTATACCCCTTTCGCAGAGTTATCTTTGCAGAAATACGACTGGAAAGTGACACAAGGGAAAGTTTGAGAGTTCTGAAAATATTTAAATATTGATTTGGGTGATGATTGCCCAAGTGTACCTGCAAAGAGTTATCAAGCTATATATTGGTACATATTTAAGATTGGTACATTTCACTGTCTTCAAGTCATAAATCGATAAACAATTTTCTTAAAAAAAGTAGGTTATGAATAGCTCTTGCTTTTGCTATCCAGCACTTTAAAAAATCCTTTTATTAAAGTAATTTAAACCTGACTTACCACTGACCTTTACCTTCAGGGGATGTAGACAAGGCATATATAAATGTCACATGATCCAGGACTGGTCAATCAGAGTTTTTCACACATTGGCCACAGTATTTGGTTCAGAGATGGACATGTGATTTAAACCAAAGTAATGAGATTCACTTCCACTGTATAATCATAAGGGATTTGATTTAGGTCATACCTGAATGGTCTATTGGTTTCCCCTACTTTCTTCAATTTAAGTCTGAATTTGGCAATAAGGAGTTCATGATCTGAGCCACAGTCAGCTCCCAGTCTTGTTTTTGCTGACTGTATAGAGCTTCTCCATCTTTGGCTGCAAAGAATGTAATCAATCTGATTTTGGTGTTGACCATCTGGTGATGTTCATGTGTAGCGTCTTCTCTTGTGTTGTTGGAAGATGGTGTTTGCTATGACCAGTGCATTCTCTTGACAAAACTCTGTTAGCCTTTGCCCTGCTTCACTTTGTACTCCAAGGCCAAATTTGCCTATTACTCCAGGAATCTAAATTCCTACTTTTGCATTCCAGTCCCCTGTGATGAAAAGGACATCTTTTTTGGGTGTAAGTTATAGAAGGTCTTGTATGTCTTCATAGAACTGTTTAACTTCAGCTTCTTCAGCATTACTGGTTGGGACATAGACTTGGATTACTGTGATATCAAATGGTTTGCCTTGGAAATGGACAGAGATCATTTTGTCATTTTTGAGATTGTACTCAAGTACTGCATTTCGGACTCTTGTTGACTATGAGGGTTACTCCATTTCTTCTAAGGGATTCTTGCCCACAGTAGTAGATATAACAGTCATCTGAATTAAATTCACCCATTCCAGTCCATTTTAGTTCACTGATTGCTAAAATGTTGATGCTCACATTTGCCATCTCCTGTTTGACTACTTCCAATTTACCATGATTCATGGACTTAACATTCCAGGTTCCTATGTAATATTGTTCCAGGTTCCTATGCAAGATTGCCAGGAGAAATATCAATAACCTCAGATATGCAGATGACACCACCCATATGACAGAAAGTGAAGAAGAACTAAAGAGCCTCTTGATGAAAGTGAAAGAAGAGAGTGAAAAAGTTGGCTTAAAACTCAACATTCAAAAAACCAAGATCGTGGCATTTGGTCCCATCACTTCATGGCAAATAGATTCGGAAACAGCAGAAATAGTGACAAACTTTATTCTTTTGGGCTCCAAATCACTGCAGATGGTGACTGCAGCCATGAAATTAAAAGATGCTTGCTCCTTGGAAGAAAAGCTATGACCAACCTAGATAGAATATTAAAAAGCAGAGACATTACTTTGCCAGCAAAGTTCCATCTATGGAACCATCTATGGAACCATAGTCAATGCTATGGTTTTTCCAGTAGTCATGTATGAATGTGACAGTTGGACTATAAAGAAATCTGAGCACTGAAGAATTGATACTTTTGAACTGTGGTGTTGGAGAAGACTCTTGAGAGTCCTTTGGACTGCAAGGAGATCAAACCAGTCAATCCTAAAGGAAATCAGTCCTGAATATTCATTGGAAGGACTGATGTTGAAGCTGAAACTCCAATCTTTTGGCCACCTGATAGGAAGAACTGACCCATTTGAAAAGACCCTGATGCTGGGAAAGACTGAAGGCAGGAGAAGGGGACAACAGAGGATGAGATGGTTGGATGGCATCACTGACTTGATGGACATGTGTTTGAGCAAGCTCTGGGAGTTGGTGATGGACAGGGGAGCCTGATGTGCTGCAGTCCATGGGGTGGCAAAGAGTTGGACATGACTGAGCAACTGAACAGAGTGAGATTCAAACCCATAACTTGAAAGTTAATCCTAAACTTATGTGTACATTTATAAGAAAGTGAGAGGTTCTATGGACATATGTCAGCTATCTGTTGTTAGATCTAGCTCCTCAGAAGAAAAAGAACAACAACAACAAAAGAACTCCTAATCCTCCAAGTCCCCTTACTGAAACTGTTGCCTGACTCTGAGAAACAACTCCCTCCTATATCCATCCCTCACTTGCCTGGAAGTCGTTGCCTCCCTGGTGAAGTGGAAGTGAGTAGAAAGAGTGTGGTTCTGCCCTTGTCAGATATCTTCCATACAGACTTAAGGATCACATGACCACACTCTAGCTGCAAGAGAGGCTGGGCACTGTAAGAGTCTGACTTAGTGGCCTTCATCACATCCCATTTCTGGAGAAGAAGATGGCAACCCACTCCAGTTTTTTTGCCTGGGAAATCCTATGGACAGAGGAGCCTGGCTGGCTACAGTCCATGGGATCACAAAGAGTGAGACATGACTTAGCAACTGAACAAAAACAACAACAACAACAATCACACCCCCATGGCCACCTCTAATCTCAGCCACAGCTACAGTGCACAGCCATCCTATGGGAGCCCAGATGCTGTTCTCCCTGGCACCATCCCTCTTCCTGTATGAGGTCTTGTCCTTCAGCGTTCTTCCCCCCGGGCCTTCTCCAACACCCTGGGACCCTGCTTAGCCTACAGGTAATAGTACCCCAAAGTACAGAGGTGTTAAGGTCCCTCTTGACAACTTCCGACCACTGAAGGGCAGAAGCTAGTAGATAAATTCTCTCACCATTAGGTGAATGGCTATAGGAGACCTTCTGTACTGTCCTCATCTTGATAACAGACTTTCTTTCTTGACATCACACCCCTCAGGGGTCAGGTTTCAGGGGTCTCTCCTCAGTAAAATACCTAGGCCAAGTCCTGCTGTCCGACTCTGATCTGGGGTGAATTCAGACTAAGACAAGAACTCATGGAAAATCTGGGGAGCGTTAACTATTCTCAGACAACAGTCTGTGGAACTTTCTCTGTCAACTTAAGGTGAGTAAAAGTTTGGAGATGCAAAAGCCTATTGGAAATTTCCAATTTAAGGCCTCAGTGGTTTGCAGAGCCCTTGGGAGAGGCAGCAGTATCAGACCATCTTTGCTTCACTCCTTCATGATTACTTCTTGAATTTTCAGTTCAGTTCAGTCACTCAGTAGTGTCTGACTCTTTGTGACCTCATGGACTGCAGCACTCTCGGCCTCTCTATCCATCACCAATTCCCAGAGTTCATTCAAACTCATATCCATTGAGTCAGTGATGCCATCCAACCATCTCATCCTCTGTCATCCCCTTCTCCTCTCAACTTCAATCTTTCCCAGCATCAGGGTCTTTTCAAATGAGTCAGCTCTTCGCATCAGGTGGCCAAAGTATTGGAGTTTCAGCTTCAACATCAGTCCTACCAATGAACACCCAGGACTGATCTCCTTTAGGATGAAATGGTTGGATCTCCTTACAGTCCAAGGGACTCTCAAGAGTCTTCTCCAACACCATAGTTCAAAAGCATCAATTCTTTAGTCCTCAGCTTTCTTTATAGTCCAACTCTCACATTCGTACATGACTACTGGAAAAACCATAGGCTTGACTATACAGACCTTTGTTGGCAAAATAATGTCTCTGCTTTTTAATATGCTATCTAGGTTGGTCATAACTTGGATTTTACTCCAGGTCATTTCCATTGTTATCTTATCTGGTTTATGTTAAAGCAGGTTGTGCTGAGAGGATGGTTCCAGGCTTAAGTCCTTTGTGTAAATGGCAGTAACCTGTTGTAATTCTGCTGCTCTTCTGATGAGATGATGTGACTGTGTGGCTCTATCTTTAAATAAGATTATGCCCTCATTTCAGCCCTGATGTGTGACAAATCTGGCTGACATATATAAAGTTGAATAATTATTACTGTAGCCTAGTGGGCTACAGTTTATGAGCTTGCAAGAGTTGACAGAACTTAGTGATTAAACCACCACCACTGAAAGCTAGAAAGAGGCAAGGTAAGTCCTTCCCTACAGCTGACATCTTGATTTCAGATTCTAGCCTCAGAACTATCAGAGAATGGATTTCTGTTGTTTTTAAGCCACATTTGTTGTAATTTGTTACATCTGCCATAGGAAACTAACATAGGGAGTCTAGGTTGCTTGGATACACAAGGGCCTTCTCTGTGTGAATTCATCAAACTGTATGTGATGTATGCAGTCTTCTATGTATATGGTACATTTCAGTTCAGTTCAATTCAGTTGCTCAGTCATATCCAACTCTTTGCGACCCCATGAACTGCAGCATGCCAGGCCTCCTTGTTCATCACCAACTCCCGGAGTCCACCCAAACCCATGTCCATTGAGTCAATGATGCCATCCAACCATCTCATCCTCTGTCATCCCCTTCTCCTCCTGCCCTCAATCTTTCCTAGCATTGGGGTTTTTTCCAATGAGTTAGCCCCTCCCATCAGGTGGCCAAAATATTGGAATTTCAGCTTCAAAATCGGTCCTACCAATGAACATCTAGGACTGATCTCCTTTAGGATGGACTGGTTGATCTCCTTGCAGTCCAAGGGATCTCAAGAGTCTTCTCCAACACCATAGTTCAAAACTATCAATTCTTCGGCACTCAGCTTTCTTTATAGTCCAACTCTCACATCTATACATGTCCACTGGAAAAACCATAACCTTGACTAGACGGACCTTTATTGACAAAGTAATGTCTCTGCTTTTTAATATGCTGTCTAGGTTGGTCACAACTTTCCTCCCAAGGAATAAGCGTCTTTTAATTTCATGGCTGCAGTCACCATCTGCACCATCTGTGATTTTGGAGCCCAGAAAAATAAAGCCAGCCACTGTTTCCCCATCTATTTGCCATGAAGTGATGGGATGCCATGATCTTAGTTTTCTGAATGTTGAGCTTTAAGCCAACCTTTTCACTCTCCTCTTTCACTTTCATCAAGAGGCTCTTTAGTTCTTCTGTACTTTCTGCCATAAGGGTGGTGTCATCTGCATATCTGAGGTTATTGATATTTCTCCTGGCAATCTTGAATCCAGCTTGTGCTTCCTCCAGCCCAGCAATTCTCATGATGTACTCTGCATATAAGTTAAATAAGTGGGGTGACAAGATACAGCCTCCATGTACTCCTTTTCCTATTCAATTAAATTGAATACACGTCAATTAAAGTTAAAAAAAAGAGGGGCTTATCTGGTGGTCCAGTGGTTAAGAATTGACCTTGCAATGGAGGGGACAAGGGTTTGATCCCTTGTTGGGGAGGATCCCACAGGCTGAGGAGCAACTAAGTCCAAGTGCTGCAACTACTGAGCTCAAGAGCTCAAAGTACTGAAGCCCGTACACCCTAGAGCCCGTACTCCACCACAAGAGAAGTCATTGCAATGAGAAACCAACTCGCCACAACTAGAGAAAGCCTAGGATCAGCAAGGAAGACCTAGATCAGCCAAAAATAAAAATCAGTTTACAAAAATGTAAAAAAAAAAAAGAAGAAAGGAAAGTAATTAAAGTATCTCTCTTCCTTATCTGAGCCCACACCTGTGCTGTTCAGTGCTGCTGGAGAAAACCTGCCAACCTCAGCCAGGGGTGCCTAATCTCTGCAGAGCTCTTGTGCTGCCCACCAATCCCTTCACATGTCCGTGGGGAAGGGCTTTCTCTTGCTTCCCATGAGGCTGCTTCAAAGTTCTCTTCTTAAAATTCACTCCACAAGAGGATCTCCTCCACTCACATCAAATGACCCCGCTGGTAACTTGTCAGCGAAAAGGACACCTCTTAAAGGCAACTCCTGAGTACCCTGCAATTCCTCCTCCACACCCCACTGTTCCTCTACCTTCCAGTTAAAAGGAATTCTGCCAAGAATCATTCTGGTCTCCAGATCCCATCTCTTCTAGCCTCTAAAAAGCTCACATACTCTTTTGCAGTGTTCTTATATTTATAAAGAAATCCACACTTCCTTCGGCTAATAGAAAGATCTCTCTCATCCCTTCTCACTGCATATCCTGGAGATTCTGAAATGTGTTCCCTAGCAAGGTGTGCTTGGGTACATTTTGAGAATCCCTCCATCTTCTCTGTGTCCTCATCTGTGTCATATATTGATCTTTTGACCTGGTATTTCCTGTTGACCCCTCTCCTGCCCCACATTCAGGCAGCTAGGCATTTTGTTCTGTTGGCTCAGGGAAGGGGTGACACAGCAGAATGTGGATAACAAAAGAGGCTCATTTTAGGCTTTGGGGTTTCAAAATCGCAGGCCTGAGAGCAAACGCAATAAATTAGGAAAAATAAAAACAAGCCAAGCTACCTCTGCAGACTAGACAATGAAGAATGCAAAGAGAGAGCAGCCAGTGGCACACAGAGAGCTTAGAGCCAGCCTGGGGTGGTGGCGGGGAGGGTGCTACAGAGGCTGCCCACACCCCACTTCAGGACGGAATGCTCCCCCTCCCCCCAGCTTGCTGGAGTGCTGACCGCTCATGGCTCACACCTCAGTCCCTCCCCAGGCGTACAGAAGGCCGCTTTGCCCAGAGTGTGCCCCTTCCCTAGAGACAACCATACATTCTTCTGTGTGGATGAACAAAGGTCCAGCCCTCTTGCTTCAACTTAGAATAACTCTTTGAGGACATTCCATGTCCAAGCTTCCTGAGGAACTGATGGAGGCGTCTGCAGCACCCCAGTTCAATCTCTCCCTCAGCCTGAACATAGCTGCTGTTCCCCAGGGTTTCCCCATTCCCACGCCTTTCTAGCTTCTTGCACTCAAACATCCATCCACCTAAATAAAGGCTCCAATGGGTCTTGCCACCTCCTGGGAAGACACATCTGAAAACTGAGGAATGGAAGGAGTCTGGAGGGGCTCCTAGAGCCCCTGAAGCTCAGCCTACTGCAGGACCCTAGGGGAGAAGTGACACTCGACCTGTGTTGGCTGAGAAAGTCTGAGTGAGTCTCGCACTTCCCACAGGCCTGAGCTTCTGCCAGAACAGTAAGGGATCACTGATCTGATCAGGACGTGATACCGGTGATGAGGGACCTGAAGAGGCCTCAGGGGTGGGGCCTGCATGGGTCCACACTGATGACCAGATGGGAATAAGGGGGCCTCAGAAGGTGCTACTATGATGGACAGCGACATGGAGAGCCCAGTATTCTGGCCCTTCACTTCCAAGTATTGATACTATACACACTCCCTCTGAACTTCCTTAAGGAAAGAAAGTCAGCCTGGGAATGGGCAGAAATACAGTTTACATGGGCTATGAAATCATATTTATCAAACCTCCATATGACCTCCAAGCCAAAAATAAAAAATTAAACATAGATTAGAGGAAATATCCAGCAAATAGGAAGAAAACAAAGGATTACTATTTTTTTATATATTTATTTTCATTTATTTATTTTGCTTCACTCGGTCTTAGTTATGGCAGGTGGGATCTTTAGTTATGGCATGCCAACACTTGGCTGCAGCAAGTGGGATCTAGCTCCTTTCCTAGCAATTGAATCCAGTTCCCCTGCATTGGGAGCTCAGAGTCTTAGCCACCAGGGAAGTCCCAGGACTACTATTTTTAATATGAAGTATCCGTACCGAGTC
Organism: Bison bison bison; assembly: GCF_000754665.1. Classification (NCBI taxonomy): domain Eukaryota; kingdom Metazoa; phylum Chordata; class Mammalia; order Artiodactyla; family Bovidae; genus Bison; species Bison bison. The sequence goes on from NW_011495020.1 coordinate 4,603,832, forward strand.
CATACTGATGGACGAGAAGAATACAAAGACCCCAAATGAGGGGGAGTCTCTGTTATTTGCATACATTACCTTATTCAGCTATTACCTCAGTTGTCTTTTTCTTTTAACATTTATTTATTTATTTTACTTTACAATATTGTATTGGTTTTGCCATACATCACCTCAGTTGTCTTTTAAGCAGGTGCTATGTTTTCTCCGCCTGAGGAATGTGATGGACAGGAGAGGATGACCATCACCCAGTGGTGGAATTAGGGTTCAAACCAGGAGCCTAACTCTGTAGACATGGTCTTGATGAGTATGTGGTATATATAAATATGTATATATACATACATATATATTTGCAGTTAAAATATTTATGAAGACAATTACAAACATTAAAAATGCTAATGAGATAATGTTACCTGAAAGGTGAATGCATGTGCACAGTGATTTGTGATTTTCCGTGTACATGAATCTCTGAAGAGGCTGTAATCATGATATGCATGATGGTGATCTTTTCTTTTATTTGTCAAAGTCCAGAAAAGTAAGTATCAATCATGAGCTGAGGAGTGAAGTCATTCGTATACAGTTCAGGTGTCCACACAGGACCAGCTCCCTCTCCTTCCTACTCTAGCACCCTGCCGCATCATGCCGGGCTGTCATTGTTGGTGTCATTGTTTGTCTCCCCAGACAGCACCATTAGTTCAAAAGGGAACTAGGGATCAGAGAGGTAAAGTGTTTTGGCCAAGGCAGCACGGCTGGGAAGAAGCCAAGCATGGACTTAAATCCAGGGTCCTCTAGATCTGACCCTAGTTTTTCTGACTTCTATTAAAGTTTCTATTTCCATTCCATTATTCTACTTCCTTGAGAAACCTATATGCAGGTCAGGAAGCAACAGTTAGAACTGGACATGAAACAACAGACTGGTTCCAAATAGGAAAAGGAGTACTTCAAGGCTGTATATTGCCACCCTGCTTATTTAACTTATATGCAGAGTACATCATGAGAAACACTGGGCTGGAGGAAGCACAAGCTTGACACCTGAGCTGTATTAAGATTGCCAGGAGAAATATCAATAACCTCAGATATGGAGATGACACCACCCTTATGGCAGAAAGTAAAGAGGAACTAAAAAGCCTCTTGATGAAAGTGAAAGAGGAGAGTGAAAAAGTTGGCTTAAAGCTCAACATTAAGAAAATGAAGATCATGGCATCTGGTCCCATCACTTCATGGGAAATCATGGGGAAACAGTGGAAACAGTGGCTGACTTTATTTTGGGGGGCTCCAAAATCACTGCAAATGGTGACTGCAGCAATGAAATTAAAAGACACTTACTCCTTGGAAGAAAAGTTATGACCAACCTAGACAGCGTATTAAAAAGCAGAGACATTACTTTGCCAACAAAGGTCCGTCTAGTCAAGGCTATGGTTTTTCCAGTGGTCATGTTACGGATGTGAGAGTTGGACTATAAAGAAAGCTGAGTGCCAAAGAATTGATGCCAAAGAACTGTGAGTGTTGAAGCTGAGTGCCAAAGAACTGTGGTGTTGGAGAAGACTCTTGAGAGTCCCTTGGACTGCAAGGAGATCCAATCGGTCCATCCTAATGGAGGTCAGTCCTGGGTGTTCTTTGGAAGGACTGATATTGAAGCTGAAACTCCAATACTTGGCCACCTGATGTGAAGAGCTGACTCATTTGAAAAGACCCTGATGCTGGGAAAGGTTGAGGGCAGGAAGAGAAGGGGACGACAGAGGATGAGATGGTTGGATGGCATCACCAACTTGATGGACATGAGTTTGGGTGGACCCCAGGAGTTGGTAATGGACAGGGAGGCCTGGCACGCTGTGGTTCATGGGGTTGTGAAGAGTCAGACATGACTGAGCGACTGAACTGAACTGATCTATCTAGGAACTGAAGCCTGTTTTTAAAATACGCTTTTTATTCTGGAATAATTTTAGACCTATAGAAGTGTCTCAAAGATAGCATTGAGAATTGTGTATAGTCTTCTCCAGTTTACCCTAAATGTTAACATCTTTCAAACTTAACTTTTTCAAAGTTAAGGAATTGGTATTATTACTATTAATCAAACTCCAGACTTTATTCAGATTTCACCAGTTTTCTCACCAATAATCTTTTTCTGTTCTAGGAACCAGTCTGCATGTGTGCATGCTAAATCATGTCAGTCATGTCTGATTTTGTGACCTTACAGACTGTAGCCTGCCAGGCTCCCCTGTCCATGGGGATTCTCCAGGCAAGAATACTGCAGTGGGTTGCTGTGTCCTCCTCCAGGGGATCTTCCCAGCCTACAGATCTAAACTGCGTGTCATAAGTCTCCTGTGTTGGCAGGCAGGTTCTTTACCGCTAGAGCCACCTGGGAAGCCAGAAACCAATCTAAGATACTGTATTTAGTTGAAACCCATTTTTCTTTCATACATTAAAGCATCAAAACCCACACTTTAATTCCAGTGGAAAACACTGTACAATTCTGGCTGTGGTTTTCCAAGTCTGCTCAAACAGCTTTTGGTTTTTTGAACATCTTTGGGGAACCGAGATTCTGACTATCATGAAGGCTTTGAGCAATGGAGTAATGATTATTCTAGCTGTTCTCTTGAAAACAGTTTTGGGAAGGGGTAGGGAGGCCAAGAAAGAAAACAGGGAAACTGGTAAAGAGGCTAAAGCAATAATTCAGCAGAGAAATGCTGGTGGCCAGGATCAGGGGAGGGGTTGTGGAGGAGGGAGTTGAGGTTGGATAAGTGATGGTAGGTTTTATGTGTCAACTTGACTAGGCTACAGTCCCCAGTTATTCAATCAAACATTGATCTGGGGAACTTCCCTCATGGTCCAGGGGTTAATAATCTGCCTGCCAGTGCAGAGGACACAGGTTCAATCCCCAGTCCAGGAAGATCCCACGTGCCATGGGACAACTAAGCCCACGTGCCACAACTACTGAAGCCCACACACTCTAGAGCCCGAGCTCCACAACAATGAGAGGCCCGTGCACTGCAACTAGAGAACAGCTCCCACTCCCGCAACTAGAGGAAGACCGAGAGCAGTAAACAAAGACCAGCTCAGCCGAAATAAATTAATTTAATTTTTAAAAATTATTTTTAAAAAACCACTGATCTGGGTGTAGCTGTGTTGATGTGATTAAGTTTCTAATTATTGTTTTGTTGCTAAGCCATATCTGACTCTTTGTGACCTCATGGACTGTACCAGGCTTCCCTGTCCTTCACTATCTGCCAGAGTTTGCTCAAACTCATGTCCATCGAGTAGGTGATGCCATCCAATCATCTCATCCTCTGTTGTCCCCTTCTCCTCCCGCCTTCTATCTTTCCAAGCATCAGGGTGTTTTCCAATGAGTCAGTTTCGAATCAGGTGGCCAAAATATTGGAGCTTCAGCTTCAGCATCAGTCTTTGCAATGACTATTCAGGGTTGATTTCCTTTAGGATTGACTGGTTTGATCTCCTTGCAGGCCAAGGGACTCTCAAGAGTCTTCTCTAATGCCACAGTTCAAAAGCATCAATTCTTTGACACTCAGCCTTCTTTATAGTCCAACTCTCACATCCATACATGACTACTGGAAAAACCATAGCTTTGACTATTTGGACCTTTGTCAGAAAAATGATGTCTCTGCTTTTCAATACACTGTCTAGGTTAGTCATAGCTTTTCTTCCAAGGAACAAGCTTTTAGTTGACTTTAAATTGGGGAAATCATCCTAGATTCAGGGTGGGCCTGATTCAATCAGCTGGAAAGCCTTGTAAGTGGAACTAAGGTTTCCTTGATGAAGAAGTTCTGCCTGTGGACAGCACATTTGGCTCATGCCTGAGCATCTTCTCCTGCCCTTCCTCACAGCCCACGCCACAGATTTCAGACTCATCTAACCAGCTCTGCAATCATTTAAGCCAGTTCCTGGCAATACATCTCCTACAGGTTCTGCTTCTGTTGTTGAACCATATATATAGATACAGATATTGAATACCTTTTGTGATTTAGGTTGTTTTAAATATGAAACAAATTTCTAACGTGGAGCTGATAGGATATGCTGGTGGACTGGAAGTGGGATGTGAGGAAGAAAGGCATCAAGGATGATTCCAAAATTTTTACCCTGAGCAGCTAGAAAGTTGCTCACTAGTCTCTTTCTAAGGTAGGAATCAATCAACTATGAAAATCATCCAAAGGAGCCCATTCAAATGATATGAAAGAAGATACCCCATTTTCTCCCAAGGAAGCCCTTATTGAGAGAGGGTGTCACAGGCAGGAATGGGCAGGAGAGCCTAGCCAGCCTTGAGGCGGGCGGGCTTCAATCCAAGGGGAAAATAGGGACTAGAGTCCCCCTGTGTTTCCTGCCCCTCATGCAGAGATAGTGGGGTTTTATCCTGACTCTGGAAGAGCAGATCTTTTCACTGTCCCCTGCTGTGAACCCTACCTCCCCCGCTGGTGTGCACTGTGTGGCAACAAGTTAGCTAAACCCTGAGCCAAAAAACAAGCCAGGAGGGCTCAATAGAGACTTTATGAGTACATGCTGCTCTTTGGGCTTCTTTTTCCTGTAAAGGAACAGGGTGTGCTTGAAAGCAGAAAGTGACCTGGGTTTTTTATTTTGTTTTTTTTTAAAAATCTTCCTGGAAGGCAGAAAGGAAAAAGGAAAGCACAGCATTTGTTTGTCACTCTTTCTGCTCTGATGAACACAGCGGTGGGGCCTCTGACCCCAACCTGGCCCTGAACAAAACTGAAGAAATGAAAGGGGCGCTTCCATAATTCTGGCTGCTCAGAGAGACACTGAGGCGGCAGAGCTGTGAGGTACCAGCCCACACACCAAGACCTCCATTTCTTCTACCTTCCAGAAGGCAACCAGCAAACAGGCAGTCCTGTTTCACCAAGCCTCACCGGCACATCAGCTATTCACAGAGAATGGAAACCTCCACCCCTGCGGGTCTGCAGTGGATTCCTCAGTTTCTAGCCCAGTCGTTGCCAATATAAACGTTTAAGGGGTTCTCCAGTAAATAAGTCAATGGACTTTCCATGTGGCACGTTAGTAAAGAACCTGCCTGCCAATGCAGGAGACTCGGAAGACGCAGGTTCGATCCCTGGGTTGGGAAGATCCTCTGGAGAAGGAAATGGCAACCCACTCCAGTATTCTTGCCTGGAGAATTCCAGGGACAGAGGAACCTGGAGGGCTATAGTCCATGGGGGTCACAAAGAGTCAAAGACGAATGAGTGACTGAGTATATACACACACACAGGTAAATAAATCAACAGAGCATCTTTCATCTGAAGGGGCCAGATACTGTGCTTCTTCAGTCTCAGATCGACAGCTAATACTTTCATGCCGGGAAGCACTTCGTTAAACCAGCTAGTTTCCAGAACCTTCTTCCTCCCTGTCTCTCCTTCTGCACTGGACCTCCAGTGAGAAATCAGGAGCAGATCCTTTGACCCAGAAAAGTATCAGGTGTTTGTTTTTCCTAAAAAAGCCAAGTCTGGGACTTCTCTGGTGGTCTAATGGTTAAGAATCCACCTTCCAATGCAGGGGACATGGGTTTGATCCCTGGTCAGGGAACTAAGGTCCTAAATGTTTTGGAGCAACTAAGCCCATGCATCGCAACTAGAGAGTCCATGCCCATCAACAGAAGATCCTGTGTGCTGCAACTGAGACCCCATGCAGCCAAATAAATAAATATTTTTTTAAAAAGCCAAGTACTCAGGTTTCAGGTTCACTTTGAGTGATTTCTGCAGGGTCACTGCTTCCTCTCCATCTGAAAGTCTCATTGCTGAGGGAAAATTGGACGAGATCCTAATCGCTCAGGTCTGTGCTGCAAAGAAAGTGAAGTATTTTTGTCCTACCTCCCTCTGCCCTTGATCTCTACAGGAAAGGGGGAAAGCCCCAAGGAGTCTAGTTTGGGGTAAAAACATGCACCATACAAGATTTTCATGAAGATTAGACAACTTGGGCCAAGGGCTTGACAACTTGGAAGCTGCCAAGGGCTCTACAGATGAGATATACAGAAGTCTTGGCTGAAAACCGACTTAGATTGACAAGCCTAATGCAGACACAAGAAACTGAAATGGTCTCTGTGGTCTCTGGAGGGGTGGGGGGCAGGGGGTGTTAGCCAGGCAAGGATGGGAACGAAATCTCCCAAAAGAAGACTAGAAGAATTCTCGACCCAGCAAAAAGCTGCGGAGAGGGGACTGCAAGTAATATAAGAGAATCTGTGGGGTTTTCCCGTTTCTAGTCTCTAGGGCTTTATATGTATGAAGGACACACTTGGTGCCAAGGGCACAGCCCAGGGTCCTGTGGGAAACAGCTCCGGGAGCCCGTCATCTCCACAGTGCACAGGGTGAAGGGCATCCAGAGCGTGGGATCTGGGGAGCATAGGGAATTTTGGCTTCTATATGGTGTTTCCAGACAAAATATTTCTTCCTTTCTGTTCATGAAGCTTCTTTTCTGATGATCCTGGCAATGCAAGCTAGCACAAGGACTAAGCTGACCATGTCTGTCCCACATCTTTCCAGCTCTTTCCAGCGGTGCTTGGCAAAGGAAAACGAGGATGGAAAGTGTGACAGCAAAATGCCTCAGAAACATGCAGAAGGGGCCACTGCTGGGGAGGATGAAGACAAAGCTAATGTAAATTGATTGATGACTTGCTATGAGCCAGGCATTCTTCTAAGTATTGTTTATGTATTAAAGAAAGAAAGAAAGAAAGTGAAGTTGCTCAGTCATGTCCGACCCTTTGCGACCCCATGGACTATAGCCCACCAGGCTCCGTGGTCCATGGGATTCTCCAGGCAAGAATACTGGAATGGGTTGCCATTTCCTTCTCCAGGGGATCTTCCCAACCCAGGGATCAAACCCAGGTCTCCTGCATTGCAGGCAGATGCTTTATCCTCTGAGCCACAAGGGAAGACATTGTTTATGTATTAGCTCCCTTAATTCTCAGTCCTATGAGGCAAGATAATTCTTGTCACCATTTAATGGATGAGGAAGCTAAGACACAAAAAGTAATTCTCCCAATGTCATGAGGGTAAAGTCAGGCTTTGAACACAGATCACCTACCTACATAATCTTCCATTCAGTGGATATAACATATTTCCCTAGCTTGTCATCAGAAAATGAGGAAACAACATGCCAGAAAGTGTAAGACACAGGGTGGACTGACTATAAAGATATAGCTAAAGATGTACTAAAGATGTAGCATCACAGCTTAGAAGGTAAAATGGTTTTGGCTACTGTATCAGTAAGTTACTCTACAAATAACAGAATATCTATGGGGCTTCCCAGGTGGCGCTAGTGGCAAAGAACCCACCAGCCCCTGCAGGAAACTTAAGAGATTCGGGTTTGATCCCTGGGATGGGAGATCCCCTGGAGTAGGGCATGGCAACCCACTCCTGTATTCTTGCCTGGAGAGTACCACAGACAGAGGAGCCTGGCGGGCTACAGCCCACAGGGTCGAAAAGAGTCAGATACAACTGAAGCGACTTAGCATGCACACACAGAATATCTAACCAAAATTAATTAAACATAAGGACATTTATTCTTTCACATAGCAATAAACCTAGATTCAGTCCAACTTTAAAGGACTGGATCAGTGATGTCTTCATGGATCTAGATATTTCCCATCTCTTGGCTCTGCCTTCCTGGGTATCTCAACCATGTCTCCCTCCTACTAACAACATGGCTGCAGCAGTTCCAGGCAACACATGTCAACAAGAATATATCCAGCAAAGAAGGGGTTTCCCATAAGGCTCTCAGCAGATGTCACAGGTCAGTTGTACTAAATTGGATCTCATGTCTGTGTCTTATGCTGCAGGAGAATCTGAGGATGTGAGTAGCTACAATTCACAGCTCTACTGAAAGACAAGCACCTCCAACAAGTCAGAATGAGGTTGGGGTAAGGGGTGTGGTGCCACTAATTTGACCACCTAGTTATTGTTTTTATATTTTCCTTGTCTTCATCTCTAAGGTGTGGATGCATGAAGAACAAATCAAGGCCATGACAACACAAATTGCTAAACCATGACCCAAAGCCAGCTCCAGTCACGTTCCTGATCTGAGGCTGGGTTTAGATTCACATTGTGCAAAACATCCATTTCTGGTGCTGCTGTTGGTTATCTGAAGAAACTGTGCCAACAGTGAGACCCAGTGTCCCCATGGTGTTATGGATGATTGCAGCCTAGAGTCCCTAATTTTAGTCCTACTTTTTCCCACCCATTTAGAAAGAATCTATGCTTCTCTTTTATTCCTCAATCAAATATCTTCCTGCTCAGTCAAAGAGAGAGCTGAACAGTTAAATTGGATCATTTCCTCTTAATAGAATGTTTGTAAAATCCTAGAAATTTCTCATGGCCACCAGAGAGATGTTAGCTGTGTGCAGCACTAGAGTGACAGGAATCGTGACTGTTAGAATTAAGTTCAGCTGCAATAGGGATGTTAAACATGGCTTAAATATGACTGGTGTGTATTTTTTGTCTCGTGTAAAAGTCCTGATTTAGCATTTCAGGGCTAGTCAGAGGGTTCCACAGCGGGGCTAGCTAGGGCATGATCCTCTTACTTCAGACGTTCAGATTAAATAAGGTCATTTATACAGTGTCTAGTATCGATACATCATAAACCTTCTTTTGTTTGATAAAGAAAATAAAGGTAACTAATATTAACTGAGCTTTATCTATTAATATGTGTCCGTCCTGGGTAAGAGCTCTTTACATATTCACTCATTTAATCCTCACACCACCACTATAAGGAAAGGACTGTCATTATCCTCATTTTACAGATGAAGACACTGAGAGATCTGTTGTTGTTCAGTTGCTAAGTCGTGTCTGACTCTGCGACCACATGGACTGCAGCATGCCAGTCTTCCCTGTCCTTCACTATCTCCCGGAGTTTGCTCAAACTCATGTCCATCGAGTTTGTCATAGCTTTTCTTCCAAGGAGCAAGTTCTTTTAATTTCACGGCTGCAGTAACTGTCCGCAGTGATTTTGGAGCCTAAGATTAGGTGTCTTAATGAGATTGTGTCTTTAGTTAGTGCAGAACTGAGAGGTGAACCCAGCTTATGTGATTTCTGAGCCCAAGAGCATAACCACCCATCTGTACCACTGTAGCCCACGTCACAGGCCTCCCACCACCCCTCTCCCTCAGTCCTCTGGCTGTAAGACAGTCACAACAGGGAAAGTAAAGCATATGCTAAGGGCTAATTGGTAATATGAGGCAGTAGGGGCTGAGTGCTGAACGTGCTGTATGATTCGAACAGGGAGAGGCTCCATTCCCTGGAGTGAGCAAGGGAAGGCATCACAGTGGGGAGAGAGTGAGCTGGGCTGTGACAACTGG
>NW_011495020.1:4613226-4615083 GCF_000754665.1 Bison bison bison
GTGACAACTGGAGGAGGGTGAGCCAAATGTGGGGACTGGAGTGGGTAAAGGCTTGGATTCCCAGGTGGCTCAGTGGTAAAGAACCCTTCTGCAATGCAGAGATGCAGTTTCAATCCCTGGGTCGGGAAGATCCCCTGGAGAAAGAAATGTCAACCCACTCCAGTATTCCTGCTTGGAAAATTCCATGGACAGAGGAGTCTGGAGGGTTACAGTCTGTGGGGTCACAAAGAGTTGGACACGAAAGAGAACGCACCACCAAAGGCTTGGAGGAAGGAAATAGCATGTTTAAGAAATGACAAGGAAACCCTCCTGGCTAAATCATAGGATTCTTACAGAGGAGTCCTGAGGAAAGCATTTGGAAATGAAGATTGGAATTAGATTAAAAAGAAACTTGAATGTTGTTCTAGAAAGCTGAGCTGTATTCAGTAGACACTGGGTAGTCATTAGGGGGTTTTGAACAGTGAAATCACATGATGGAAGCAGTTTCTTGAGGAATAATGTGGTGGTGGGAGGGGTGACATGGAGCTTGGGAGACGGGCTAAGAGGCCCTCGAAATGGTCTGGACATGAGGTAATGTGAACTTGAAGTGTTAGCATAAGGTATGGATGGAATGGAAAGGACATGAGAGGCATTGCTAGAGCAGAAATGAGGTGACTGGTGACTGGAGCTGGGAGTGAGGGAACATGAGGGGTTGGGAATGACTGCCAGTTTTTAAGGGTGAGTGATGGGAGAATACTGTCATAAACAGAACCTCTGACTCTCGTAGTCAGAGGGGAACCCTGTGTGCCATCCTCTGAGAGGTCTCTATCAAGGTACCCGGACCAGCCAGTTAGTTGTCTTCTCTTTATTCTTTGCTGTAAAGTCCCACTTCCTCCAGAGAAGAATCTAGGGTAACAAGGGAAAGCATGGATTTAAAGTCAAAGATAGGAATTTAAATCTTCCCTGATTGTTACCAGCATGGGCACATTTCTTATGGCACATTTCTGTCACCTTGGACACATTTCTCCATTTCTCTGAGATTCAGTTCTTTTAAGTTAAGGACGATAACACATACTTGATAGCATTTCCGGGGGTTTCAATAACACAAAGCAACCCAATTGGTGAAGTGGTAAAGAATCTGCCTGCCAATGCTGGCAGTTTCAGTCCTTGGGTCAGGAAGATCCTCTGGAGTAGGAAATGGCAGCCCACTCCAGTGTTCTTGTCTGGAGAATTCCATGGACAGAGGAGCTTGGTGGGCTACAGTCCATAGGGTTGCAAAGAGTTGAATACGACTGAAGTGACTTAGCATGCATGCAAAACATTGTGAAGATTTTATAACTGAAAACCTAAACTAAGACTATATAATGAAGCTGAGCACTAAATTGGGCTCTGAGTTTCTCAGCAGCCAATGTGAAATGAGAAATAGGATGAATTTCCTAGTAGTGATTATGAAAATAGGCCTAAAAGATTATATCCACATGCTTAGGATTTGTGTACAAGACACAAAGATGGTACCTTGATATGAATATGAGATGCCTCAGTTTATATTCTTGCTCATAAAGAAGTCCACATCATGTACTATTCCACCTTCAGTTCAGTTCAGTCGCTCAGTCGTGTCCGACTCTTTGCGACCCCATGAATCACAGCACGCCAGGCCTCCCTGTCCATCACCAACTCCCGGAGTTCACTCAGACTCAAGTCCATCAAGTCAGTGATGCCATCTAGCCACCTCATCCTCTGTCGTCCCCATCTCCTCCTGCCCCTAATCCCTCCCAGCATCAGAGTCTTTTCCAATGAGTCAACTCTTCGCATGAGGTGGCCAAAGTACTGGAGTTTTAGCTTTAGCATCATTCCTTCCAAAGAAATCCCAGGGCTGAT
>NW_011495020.1:4615510-4616372 GCF_000754665.1 Bison bison bison
TCCCAGGAAGTGATAGGACCAGATGCCATGATCTTTGTTTTCTGAATGTTGAGCTTTAAGCCAACTTTTTCATTCTCCACTTTCACTTTCATCAAGAGGCTTTTGAGTTCCTCTTCACTTTCTGCCATAAGGGTGGTGTCATCTGCATATCTGAGGTTATTGATACTTCTCCCGGCAATCTTGATTCCATCTTGTGCTTCTTCCAGTCCAGTGTTTCTCATGATGTACTCTGCATATAAGTTAAATAAGCTGGGTGACAATATACAGCCTTGACGTACTCGTTTTCCTATTTGGAACCAGTTGTTATTCTATGTCCAGTTCTAACTGTTGCTTCCTGACCTGCATACAGATTTCTCAAGAGGCAGATCAGGTGGTCTGGTATTCCCATCTCTTTCAGAATTCTCCACAGTTTATTGTGATCCACACAGTCAAAGGCTTTGGCATATTCAATAAAGCAGAACTAGATGTTTTTCTGGAACTCTCTTGCTTTTTCCATGATCCAGCAGATGTTGCCAATTTGATCTCTGACTTTTCTAAAACCAGCTTGAACATCTGGAAGTTCATGGTTCACATATTGCTGAAGCCTGGCTTGGAGAATTTTGAGCATTACTTTACTAGCATGTGAGATGAGTGCAATTGTCTGGTAGTTTGAGCATTCTTTGGCATTGCCTTTCTTTGGGATTGGAATGAAAACTGACCTTTTCCAGTCCTGTGGCCACTGCTGAGTTTTCCAAATTTACTGGACTATTTGGTGCAACACTTTCACAGCATCACCTTTCAGGATTTGAAATAGCTCAACTGGAATTCCATCACCTCCACTAGCTTTGTTCATAGTGATGCTTTCTAAGGCCCACTTGACTCC
>NW_011495020.1:4616472-4619420 GCF_000754665.1 Bison bison bison
AGGTCTGGCTCTAGGTCAGTGATCACACCATCATGATTATCTGGATCATGAAGATCTTTTTTGTACAGTTCTTCTGTGTATTCTTGCCACGTCTTCTTAATATCTTCTGCTTCTGTTAGGTCCATACCATTTCTGTCCTTTATCGAGCCCATCTTTGCATGAAATGTTCCCTTGATATCTCTGATTTTCTTGAAGAGATCTCTAGTCTTTCCCATTCTGTTGTTTTCTTCTATTTCTTTGCATTGATCGCTGAGGAAGGCTTTCTTATCTCTTGCTATTCTTTGGAACTCTGCATTCAGATGCTTACATCTTTCCTTTTCTCCTTTGCTTTTCACTTCTCTTTTTTTCACAGCTATTTGTAAGGCCTCCTCAGACAGCCATTTTGCTTTTTTGCATTTCTTTTCCACGGGGATGGTCTTGATCCCTGTCTCCTGTAATCAAAGTATCATATAATCAGAGTGAAGCATACCTTACTAAATATACTTCTGCCTAGTAATAAGCCAGTCATAGTTTTAAAGTAAATGACTAAAGAAAAAAGCAAGGAAATGGTATGTTTGATACCTCAGGAGAGGAGAATGCAGTTTAGTAAATGTAATTTTGCTTCAATGGTCTGCCTAAGAGGAACATGCTGGTCTGAGTGGCATCTTGAATTATCTTAAACAAGATAATGTGCATGCCATTGGTTTCCCTTCACTCAAGTATAAGACCAGCCAATTACATGCAATCTTTCCTCACCAGAGAAATAACAGAGAACTTTGCAAATACTACAGGGCATTATGGTGCCTACCAGTCCTCAGGGAAAGGCTGCCACATAAGATGTCTGGAACTCTTTCCTGCAGAAACTTCCTTGAATTAAGAATAAAGGTTGCTATTATTGTTTTTGGCATAACACAAGACCAAAGTACTGGGGGCGGGGCTTGTTTCTAATAGAGTCGGTGATCAAGAAGATGACAGCATTATAGGACTAGAAGGAACACATTCCGTATCTTCAGTAGTATTATTATCATATGGCCTGAAGTTCCCAGATCTCACTACTCAGTAAGTACCAAAGAAACTGCACTGGGATGCCCACCTGCTGACTCATATTCCAAAGTCTTTCCTTTAGATTTCTGGGACTTACAGGGGAAGTTTTACAAACACTAATAACAAGCCTACTCCCAGTGGGTATCTGCTAGTCATCCTCCTTGTTTGCTGGGCATGGGCTAAACTCTGCCTTTCCTGCTGCCCCTCTAATGACTGCACAGCAAGGGGGAAAGTGGGCATGTGGCTTCTGGGAAGAGAAGATAAGGATGTGGCCATGAGAATCTGTCCCTGGGCTTGCCCTGGACAAAGCTTTAGTTCAGGGAATGGCAGACCTCTGCGTCTACTCCTGATTTGTTACCTCACCTTGCACAGGTCACCTTGGTGCCTTGGCTTCAATTGCCTTTACTAAAAATGGCAAGAGTGTTCACATTTTACAAAGATGTAGTGGGAACTGGCTATTTAATGATCGAATGGTATTTTGAAAACAAGTGCAAGGTAAGTGCTAGGTCAAGAAAGCCAAAGACTTGTGGCTTCCCTAATGAGACAGTGAGATGAGCCTTTTTTTTTTTTTTTTTGCTTTAGACATACAAAGAAAATAAAATTCAAAATGTGTGTATAATATTGAGAGAGACCAATATCAAATCCCCAAAATCAATAGATTTTTCTTTCAGTCAGTTCAGTTGCTCGGTCATGTCTGACTTTTTGCAACCCCATGGACTGCTGCACGCCAGGCTTCTCTGTCCATCACCAATTCCTGGTGCTTGTTCAAACTCATGTCCATTGAGTCAGTGATGCCATCCAATTGTTTAAGCCTCCTTAAATGAATTAGGTTGCTACATATGTGAAACCCAGGTTACAAGGAGACCAGATGGTCAACACTGAAATCAGATTGATTATATTCTTTACAGCCAAAGATGGAGACACTCTATACAGTCAGCAAAAACAAGACTGGGAGCTGACTGTGGCTCAGATCATGAACTCCTTATTGCCAAATTCAGACTTAAATTGAAAAAAGTAGGGAAAACCACTAGACCATTCAGGTATGACCTAAATCAAATCCCTTATGATTATACAGTAGAAGTGAGAAATAGATTTAAGGGATTAGATCTGATAGACTTCCTGATGAACTATGGACAGAGGTTTGTGACATTGTACAGGAGACAGGGATCAAGACCATCCCCATGGAAAAGAAATGCAAAAAAGCAAAATGGCTGTCTGAGGAGGCCTTACAAATAGCTGTGAAAAGAAGAGAAGTGAAAAGCAAAGGAGAAAAGGAAAGATGTAAGCATCTGAATGCAGAGTTCCAAAGAATAGTAAAGAGAGATAAGAAAGCCTTCCTCAGCGATCAATGCAAAGAAATAGAAGAAAACAACAGAATGGGAAAGACTAGAGATCTCTTCAAGAAAATCAGAGATAACAAAAAAAAAAATTAGAGATATCAAGGGAACATTTCATGCAAAGATGGGCTCGATAAAGGACAGAAATGGTATGGACCTAACAGAAGCAGAAGATATTAAGAAGACGTGGCAAGAATACACAGAACTGTACAAAAAGATCTTCATGACCCAGATAATCATGATGGTGTGATAACTGATCTAGAGCCAGACATCCTGGAATATGAAGTCAAGTGGGCCTTAGAAAGCATCACTATGAACAAAGCTAGTGGAGGTGATGGAATTCCAGTTGAGCTATTTCAAATCCTGAAAGGTGATGCTGTGAAAGTGTTGCACCAAATAGTCCAGCAAATTTGGAAAACTCAGCAGTGGCCACAGGACTGGAAAAGGTCAGTTTTCATTCCAATCCCAAAGAAAGGCAATGCCAAAGAATGCTCAAACTACCAGACAATTGCACTCATCTCACATGCTAGTAAAGTAATGCTCAAAATTCTCCAAGCCAGGCTTCAGCAATATGTGAACCATGAACTT
>NW_011495020.1:4619665-4653649 GCF_000754665.1 Bison bison bison
CTGCTGGATCATGGAAAAAGCAAGAGAGTTCCAGAAAAACATCTAGTTCTGCTTTATTGAATATGCCAAAGCCTTTGACTGTGTGGATCACAATAAACTGTGGAGAATTCTGAAAGAGATGGGAATACCAGACCACCTGACCTGCCTCTTGAGAAATCTGTATGCAGGTCAGGAAGCAACAGTTAGAACTGGACATGGAACAACAGACCGGTTTCAAACAGGAAAAGGAGTACGTCAAGGCTGTATATTGTCACCCTGATTATTTAACTTATACGCAGAGTACATCATGAGAAACGCTGGACTGGAAGAAGCACGAGATGGAATCAAGATTGCCGGGAGAAGTATCAATAACCTCAGATATGCAGATGACAACACCCTTATGGCAGAAAGTGAAGAGGAACTCAAAAGCCTCTTGATGAAAGTGAAAGTGGAGAATGAAAAAGTTGGCTTAAAGCTCAACATTCAGAAAATGAAGATCATGGCATCTTGTCCCATCACTTCATGGGAAATAGATGGGGAAACAGTGGAAACAGTGTCAGACTTTATTTTTGGGGGGCTCCAAAATCACTGCAGATGGTGATTGCAGCCATGAAATTAAAAGACACTTACTCCTTGGAAGGAAAGTTATGACCAACCTACATAGCATATTCAAAAGCAGAGACATTACTTTGCGAACAAAGGTCTGTCTATAGTTTTTCCAGTGGTTGAACTGTGGTGTTGGAGAAGAGTCTTGAGAGTCCCTTGGACTGCAAGGAGATCCAACCAGTCCATCCTAAAGGAGATCAGTCCTGGGTGTTCATTGGAAGGACTGATGCTGAGAGTGAAAGTCCAATACTTTGATCACGTCATGCGAAGAGTTGACTCATTGGAAAAGACCCTGATGCTGGGAGGGATTGAGGGCAGGAGGAGAAGGGGACAACAGAGGATGAGATGGCTGGATGGCATCACCGACTCGATGGACATGAATTTGGGTAAACTCTGGGAGTCGGTGATGGACAGGGAGGCCTGGCGTGCTGCGATTCCTGGGGTCGCAAAGAGTCGGACATGACTGAGCGACTGAACTTAACTGAACTGAAAGTCATGAAATATTCTATGCCATGTGAAGTTACATAACTAGGGGCATTAGGATGATAGAAAATTTGGGAGGGAATGAAATCCCATAGATAACATTTGATCATTACATTTTAACAAAAAGGACATTTAATCCTAAAATATTCTAATGACATTAACAGCCTTAATGAAAACCTTTCCTTAAAATTTAAAGAAGGTTTTTAGGACATGCAAGAATACTGGAGTGGGTTGCCATTTCCTTCTCCAGGGGATCTTCCTGACCCAGGGATCAACCCTGGGTCTCCTGCATTGTAGTCAGATTCTTTGTCCTTTGAGCACTACGCTGCTAATGGGTATGGCTTAACAAGCTACTCTGATAATCAAATTTCTTGACTTTAAACTAATTATTCTGGATTTTAATTGTCTTTTGAAAAGAGTAGAGCACATAGGAGAAAAGATGATCTGGTAACCTAGAAACATCTACTTCTCAGATTTCCCCAGAATCTGGGGGGCAGTTTTGTACACTCCCTAAAGCCAGCACTGCTGCTCTCCTTGCCATTCTTCCCCTTCGTTAGAGAACGACATGTGAATCAGGCTGAGAACGAAAATGTGAAGAAGGTACTGTAGGCTGGCTTTGACACCTCCGGTTATACTCTTGTTTGTGTAAATCAGTAAATTCCTCATTGCAGAGTTCTTTTTTCTTTCTACTCCCAAAGGTGTCCTAACTATGCAAAATTATTCCATCAATTGCCTTGAACTTCCCTCGTGGCTCAGATGGTAAAGAACCTACCTGCAGCTCAGGAGACCGGGGTTTGATCGTCAGGTTGGGAAGACAACCTGGAGAAAGGAAAGGCGACCCACTGCAGTATTTCAGCCTGGAGAATCCCATGGACAGAGGAGCCTGGCTGGCTACCATCCATGGGGTCACAGAGTCAGACACGACTGACTGAGTGACTAACACTTGCCTTGGACACAAGCTAGTTAGTTATTATTGTCCCAGAGTCTTGCATGCTGAATTTTCCAACTTTTGAAGACTTCTATTTTCAGTTAGACCCTGGCACTAATTGCAATGATTCTTATTTCATTTGCAGTCAGGGTGAGAGGGCTGGGGTGGTGATGATGTTTGAACTTTCAATAATCTCCTGGTCTTGGGGATCTTCCTAAAAAGGGCCTCCTCCTGTCATTAGCACTGACAGAACTCTGCTCCATTAATGAAGGACCATTTTCCCCAGTCATTTCCTTCCTTTCAGAGAAGGCCTGGATCCCTTTGACACCTTCATGTTCCAAATACTCCCTATCAGCCTGTGGCTTGTTTTCTATAATAGCGTCTTTGATTAAGGCCTTCTTCTATCAGGGCATTTGAATACACAATCCCCACCTCCCACCCCCACCACCCCGCCTCTCTTTTGTCATCCAAGTTCTTGCTTGATGCTTCTGGTCTCCAAGACAGCCCTCAGCCACTGCCAGGGATTAAGATGCCTCTGAAATCCA
The DNA here is from genome assembly GCF_000754665.1 of Bison bison bison. Taxonomy (NCBI): domain Eukaryota; kingdom Metazoa; phylum Chordata; class Mammalia; order Artiodactyla; family Bovidae; genus Bison; species Bison bison. The sequence goes on from NW_011495020.1 coordinate 4,622,207, forward strand.
CCCTTGTGCTGCAAATGCCTTGCAAAGAGTCTTTTGAAAACACTGACTTCTTTTCCTTTTTCATCCCTGAAACAGTAGTTACCAGGAGATATTCGGAACATGGCTATTAGGTAAGACACTGCAGACAATAGCTAAGGGGCAGCAAAGAAATTGAAAAGGCTTCATAATCCTTTACTTGTGCCTCCCAAGTGGTAGCTGCTAAAAGCGACTTCTGCAAACAGGCATCTGCTTCTGCCATTTACACTAAATCAGATGATCATAGAGCTGGGAGAGCCCTTAATCTGCCCTTTCGCATTAGCCAGGGCCTGCAAGACTTTCTGTAGACTGTTCCAGGATCTTCAAGTGCTGTCCTCACGCCTACACCTGGAAAAGGAAAAACGCCTGGGGAGATGAGACATCCACTTCTTCTGGGACCAGAGGAAGAAAGATATAATTTTTCTCACCCAATCCTCTTTTCTTCCTGAACAATCTCTGGGTGGATATCAACCCCAGCCCTCAAATACCATATAAGATTGTTACCATTATCCTCATTTCACATATGGAGAAACAAATGTTCAAAGAGGTTAAATTACCAGCTTCCCTGGTGACTCAGGCGGTAAAGAATCAGCATGCAATGGGGCAGACCCAGGTTCGATCCTTGGGTTGGGAAGATCTCCTGAAGAAGGGAATGGCAACCCACTCCAGTATTCTTGCCTCCTGTAGACAGAGGAGCCTGGCAGGCTAGAGTCCATGGGATCTCAGAGAGTCAGACACAACTGAGCGGACTAATATTTTGACACTTTCGATGAAGTGAAAGAACTAGGGACAAGTGACCACACCAGACTGCACAGGACTAGAGGGTTTTCTGGGACAAGGGACTTTGAGAGCTAAAACCAGGACAATGCTGGGAAAGGCAGGAAGATTGTTTGCCCAAAGGTTGAACCAGGTCTCTAGAGCCTTTCCCCTGAACCCTGAATCATCCTCAGCCTGACTTCTGACCTTGGAACAGTTTGGACACGATGCAAAATGCAGAGTTCATTTCCCTTTGAGTCAGAGAACAAAGGGCCATCAGATTTGGGAGATCAGCTCGGTACAGCCAGTTGCAGGCTCCTCAGAACCACCGGGATGATGAGTCCGGGAGCTCCCTCTGCAGAGAGGTGAACGCCAGACACAAGAGCATGCACCAGCACTTTTGCAATTCCCCACATCATGAGACATTTACAGGAGACCTCAAATCACTGCCCACTGCACTGCCAGGGCCTCATTACAGAAACCTCAGAGAAGGCCACGGAGGAGTCAGGCTTTTGCTGAAACGCACAGAGCAGGATTGAGCTGAATTAGTTTACAAAATCAGACCACAGCATACTTTTTTCAGGGATGATCTACAGTCCCTTCCCTCTTTTCTCCCCGCACCGCCCTCACCCACAGGCTTTCTCTTTCAAGATGTCTCCCTGGATGACAGCAGACTAAACAATGATCGACTAAACACGTGGTGGAAGTGTCGCTGGAGCCCAGTCCTGAGTGGGTGGTCCCCCTACACACACACACACACACACACACACACACACACACACTGTGTCAGGTGTTACCCTCTCATTGCTGGATCCTAGGAGGGTAGGGGGTCCCAGGTTATTGAGGGGGAGGACCAGGGAGTGGATACTTACCAATGATAAGGGAGTGGCAGGTTTCAATGTTATAACAAGTGGTAAAGCTGGGCCTGGGTATTGAGTCTCCTCTCAGCCCTAAGTGGGGGAGCCATCCTTCTACTCTAGCTGCTGAGGGTCCCTCCTCTCCACCCACCCACACCTGACTCTGTCTTCTTGGAGGACAGAAGATTAAGATAGAAAGGGCTTCGAAGAGATCATTTAGTTGGACTCCCTCCTCACACAGGGCTGAGGCAGGGGAGGAGCTGAGAGCTGGCAACACGGCCAGCCCCGGAGTCCATGGGCGCCTCTGGGGTGGAGAGGAGGAGGCAGGAGGAAGAAGGTCTGTAGCTTCTGATCAAAACTCTCCTCTCCCTTCTGCTGATCTGTAATTTTAGCCTGAATTATTTTCAACCCTTTTTCCTCCACTATATAAAACATGCAAATCTCTCTGTTTTGTTTTGTCTTAAAACATCATATTTTTGTTAGCTCTGTCCTTTCTTCTTCCTCTCTGTTCCCAACTCAAATCATTCACGGAAGTCAAGTGTCTTAAATAGATGGAGCTCAGAGCTGGGGGGGACCGGGGGGAGGAGGAGGGGCCACTCTTCCTCTCCTTCTTGGGGCTCTGCAAGTTGCTGTTAGAAGAGGCTGCAGCATGGGCTCTGGGGTGCGTGGACTTCAGTAGTTGTGGCACATCGGCTCAATAGCTGTGGCTCATGGGCTCACCGCAACTAGAGAAAAGGCCCAGCAGCAACCAAGACCCAGCACAACCATCAATAAATAAATAGACTTATTTATTTAAAAAAAGAGAAATGGCTGTAAAGATCATCCCATGCAGTGGTCAGGAATGTGGACTATGCCTGGGTTGGACACCCAGTCAAGCAAGTTTTTACCTAAGGGTTTTGTTTTTCTTTACTCCAGTCTCCACCGCCTGTTTTCTAAAAGCACAGGGCCCATCCCTGAAATTTCAGTAGTGGGTGTGGGGACTCTTTCCTCACCCCATGTGTTAGGGGATTACGAGCAGGCTGAGGTGGCCCCAAACCTGCAACATCTTCCCATTATTCATGAACCAGGAAGCCTCTCCAGTGAGGCTCCACCCTGAGAAAGTCACCATGCTGCTTCTCTTGCAGCTCATGTCATAGATGGTAGGTCCTCATGTTGAGGGAGGCAGGGGTGAAGCAAGGCATCTGGGCTGAAGAGATGCCCCCCTCCATCCTCATTCCACAGACAGGGTGATGTTCCTCATTACCAAGGGCCTTTTCCTCCTCTGATCATTAGCTGAATGGAACTTCAAAGGAAAACAAGGCCCCTTCCCTCCCCATTCATTAGACTCTGGATGAAACTAAATGGAATGAGAAGAAAAGGCAGCACGGGCCATACCAGATGGAACAGCCTTACCCAGGCCACTTTGTTAAGGGGTGCTGCTTACAGGCGGCAGCATTCTCACCCCCAGTCATCCGCTGACTCAGAACTCTGTACGGACAACAGATGGATTAGGTAAGATGATGGATTCCACACTGACAATGGAATACCTATGGTTCACTGAGAAAATGACCTAATCACTACTAGGTATACAACAAACTACAACGAATAGAGTGTGATTATGTTGTAACTGCCAGCCCCACTTCACCAGGGAAACTGTGACACCCACTGATGGGAGCAGCCAAGCGAGACACCTCCTACCCAGGCCAACTGGCATCCTTTTCTGGATCCAGGTTCTCTGTCGTCTGCAGATCCTTTTCTGCCTCCGACGATGTTCTGTTCTGCACCCCAGACAGGCTGGACCAGGAAGGGCATGCAGGAGTCAGAACTTCCACATCATCTATAGAGAATTCTCAGTCTCTCTGTCTACAAGTTCATACCTTGAGGGCAGAACTTCCAGCAAGTATGCTTCTGTATTTTAGTTACCTCCTCTTCCCCATCTGCTTCTGTACAAGTCAGATATTGGCCTTTGGGAAGTTTGTATCCTTCACAGTGAATTTTCTTAAATGCTTTTGATAGTTTCCTGACTCCCAGGGAATAACTTCTCTCTCTGCACTATTGCTCAGTTGCATGTGCTCCCCATTCATACAGGGATGCACCCAGTGACGTCTAGCTTTGGACAGGAAGACAATGGCTATTCAGACATCACTGTCTTCTATGCGACTCTACCAAACATCTTTGTTTGTTGTAGTACTTGGGGGTTTTAGGCTCAAATACTTTATGCCCACCATGTGTGGGTTCCACAAAGAAGACCAAGGAAAATCTGGGGTCCTGTTTTAAGTATTAGCAGTAGTTACTAATTGTTGATTATATACCATGTTCTAGGCACTATGCTGTAATTTACCTGTATTATATCTGGTCTTTATGGCGAACCTGTGAGATAAGCATCATTATTCCCATTTTACAGCTGAGGAAACTAAGTCTGAGAGAAGTTACACAACTTTCTGTGGGTCACATGGATGGAAAGTGGCAGAGATGGGGCTTAAATCCAAGTCTGTATGATTCAGGAGCACATACTCTTTCCTTTCTACCATTTTTCCAGTAGCTCGGCAAAAACCCCTTTTTTTTTTTTTTTTTAACCAATTCCTGGACATTGTTCCTTCCTTGTAAAGCATAACAACTAGCTCACTTCATCCTTTATCCTAATTCTCTCTCTTTTGTTTTTTCTTCTGCTAAGACAGCAAAAGAGATGATTTATTGTACATGTTATATTCAGCCACAACGGGGAAGAGAACTAGCCCAGAATGTCATAGGTCCAGGGCAAAGGAGCAAAAGGGACAGCTTCCATGTGAACAAGGTGAGTCTCCCAGAGGTGGTCGAGGGGATCAGAACGGCCATAGACATTCCAGATCCACTGAGACAAGTTCTAGATAGTAGGCAATTCAGCAATTCGTGCCAGCACCCCTGGCCTCTGGCTTCTCTTGTTTCTGCTTTGGTGGCTTCCATGGTGTACAAGTTTACTTGGACCTCTGCCTCATCTTTCTCCTTTTGCGCTTTAGCCTGCACTTTCACTTCTTTCCTCCACTTCGTTCTGCTGTTTCTCACAAGATGGCACTGAGGCTGAGAGCCATCGGGTGACAACAGATAATTCCAGAAGCTCACCGCAGGGAAGAGGTCTAGAACAGCAAAGCAAGGGAAAGTAATTACCCATCTGCAGGTGTTAATTTGAAGTGTGTTAACCACCAGGAGAAAAAAAAACACACGTGCGAATTACTGTATCAACCATATATTTCTAATTCACACATCCCAGGCAAAAGCTGAAGCTCTCAGGCAGAGGCAGATGCCAACATGTGGGATTATGTTGTTCACCAAAAAATAATAAACAAGAGGAGGAACAGGAAACTGAGCCTTAAACCCCCATACCTTGTTTTGCAATCCTTTCTATAATTAGTTGCATTATTGGACTTGATGTTTCTAAGAAGTCAACAGCTCTATCAACCCCATTTGACATAGGAGAAGATGAGAGGCTAACAGATTGCATGCTATTCCTTGGATATGCAGAAAATCAGTGGTCATATAAAGACCTAGGATCTAAATCTATAGAAAAAAAACCACTGTGGTCAGCTACTTCCCTTAATTATGGGTTGATGAAATCGTTTTAATTCTGCTGAGAGCGAAAGCAAGATTTTCTCATTTAAAACAGGTGCATGCATGCATGCTAAGTTGCTTCAGTTCAGTTCAGTTCAGTTCAGCCACTCAGTCATGTCCGACTCTTTGCGACCCCATGAATCGCAGCACGCCAGGCCTCCCTGTTCATCACCAACTCCCGGAGTTCACTGAGACTCACATCCATCGAGTCAGTGATGCCATCCAGCCATCTCATTCTCTGTCGTCCCCTTCTCCTCCTGCCCCCAATCCCTCCCAGCAACAGAGTCTTTTCCAATGAGTTAACTCTTCGCATGAGGTGGCCAAAGTACTGGAGTTTCAGCTTTAGCATCATTCCCTCCAAAGAAATCCCAGGGCTGATCTCCTTCAGAATGGACTGGTTGGATCTCCTTGCAGTCCAAGGGACTCTCAAGAGTCTTCTCCAACAACACAGTTCAAAAGTTCAATTCAATTCAAAACTTCACAGTTCAATTCTTCGGCGCTCAGCCTTCTTCACAGTCTGACTCTCACATCCATACATGACCACAGGAAAAACCATAGCCTTGACTAGATGAACCTTTGTTGGCAAAGTAATGTCTCTGCTTTTGAATATGCTATCTAGGTTGGTCATAACTTTCCTTCCAAGGAGTAAGCGTCTTCTAATTTCATGGCTGCAGTCACCAGTTGTGTCTAACTCTTTGCAACCCTATGGACTGTAGCCCAACAGGCTCCTCTGTCCGTGGGGATTCTCCAGGCAAGAATACTGAAGTGGGTTGCCATGCCCTCCTCCAGGGGATCTTTCTGACCAGGAATGGAACCTGCATCTCTTATGTCTCCTGCATTGGCAGGCGGGTTCTTTACCACTAGCACCACCTGGGAAGCCCCCACTTAAAACACACGCACGCAAATTGAAAATCCAATTTTTGAGTCCTGGATGGTTCCTAAGCACTAAAGCCATTGAGGCTGTCATACTTCAAAGGACCTCAGATAGACAGAACTGTTGGTAGCACTTCTGTACCACCTCTCTGTTCACTGGACCCTGATTTTGTTTAGATAACAGGGAAACTTGTCTGAGGAATATGGAACCTTTCCTCTGGGTTCATGAGATAAATTTTGATCAGTGTGATTCATTTCCTCCCTGCAGATGATGGATTTAGCCAATGTGGTATTCATGTGATCCACTTCTCAGCAAGAAGACATAACTGGAAATTTGCTGATGGTTTCTGGATAGATTTTTCTCTCTGACAAAGAGAGATACTAAGAAGAAAGCCCACATCACCTCCTACCTGTCTTGTTGTTGTTTAGTTGCTAAGTCGTATCAGACTCGCTGCAACCCCATGGATTGCAGCACGCCAGGCTTCCCTGTCCTTCAGATCTTCCAGAGTTTGCTCAAACTCATGTCCGTTGAGTTGGCGATACCATCCAACCATCTGTCATCCCCTTCTCCTCCTGCCTTCTATCTTTCCCAGCATCAGGGTCTTTTCCAGTGAGGCAGCTCTTCACATCAGGTGGCTTCAGCTTCATCTAAGGATGAAATGTGCCAAACTACTGCAGCAACCTGGCCACCATGAGAAGTGGTAACACTGCCACTCTGAAGGCTACAGAATGAAAAATAGAAAAAGTCTGGGTCTTGAGGACCTCATTGCACCACTGGACAAACTGAAACCACATACCTGCAGAGTTCTTAATTGATGTAAAACTGCTCTATGGTTTCAGCCACTTTTAGTTTCATCCCCATGATACACTGGATAACGAGAAACAGCTTGTAACCAGTGCATTTATACAAGAGCGAAAAAAATGCGTCTGGAGCAAGATAAGACTCTGCTGATGTCAGACTCTATCTCTTGGGATGCACAGCCTTCAGAGGAATTTAGAAACTGAACAAGTAGCATATATTTATTGAGCAAGCACCTGCTTTGTTCCGTACACTGTGCTGGGTGCTGGGTTTACGGGACTGGACAAGTAGGCAAGGTCATTAAGTCAAGGAAATCACATTCTGGGAGACTAATGATAAACAAGTAAACAAATAAGAATAGGTGAAAACATTCTTAGGCAACTTTCAAAATATCGCTTCAAATCAATCCTGAGTATCATCAGACACTGGAACCAGAGGTAGGGATTCAAATTCTACCTCTACCACTTGCTGTGACCTTGGGAAAGTCATTTAATTTTTTCTGAGTATCAGTTCCCTTATCTGTGAAATGATGATATTAAAAAAACTAACTCATAGAATTGTGAGGATTAAATAAGCAAACAAACTCTCTATAAACCATTTTGCCCAGGTGCTGGCGCGTAGTCAGTTTCTCTAGATCCTAGATGATGACGATGATCATATTCATTGTCACAAGAATTTGTGCCAGGCACTGTGGGTGTCAAAAGATGAACAAGACATAGACCCTGTATTCAAGAAGCCTGGGAGGCGAGAATCCAGATTTGGCCACAGAACAGTCAGAAGTTAGGCAATGAATTAGGAGAAACAAAAGAATTCCTCTGGTAACCAGGGATGGGGTGGGCTAGGCTCCCTGTCTCCGCTTTTCTCCCACACATGTTTTATGACCATTATCCCCTTTTCCAAGAGAGAAAGAAATATTCTGAATGATTGCTGCTCTTCTTTCACCTATAGCCGCTGTTCCCAAGAGAATCAAGTGGGCCCTTTCTTTCTCCAGTGAAGTGAAAAATATAGGTTGTGTTTATCTGGATGGTACTTACCAGTATGGGCTACGTACCAGCAAATATACACAGATGCTCTCATAAATGATCTCACCAAACCCTGTCTCCCTTCATCCTCTTAAAATCAAACCCACTTAATGTGTTTAGTGTCATGCAGTTGACTATTAACTCCTGTATCTAGCTGTCAAATCCAGATAAACACTGACTACCTGGGTCCCCACACCCACACACATACCCTCACCCTTAGGAAGCTTTCCTCTGATGGCCACACAAATCACTGAACATGCACCCTGAGAGTGCATCTTCCCACAGCCTTGCTCACACACTGGTTATTTATTTGAGCTCTCATGGGGAATCCTGCAACTCTCAGCTAGGAATTTCATTAACAAAGGGAGAGGAGGGACAACTGGGAGGACAGTCTAGATGCAGAGGGAAAGAAATTAAAATCTCTTTCAAAGGAGACCTCACATTGTATCATCCTAGCCTGATCCTCCCTTATAACTTATTTGTACATTCTGTGCCTGAAGAAAAAAAAAAAAAAAAAACAACTTTTCATTGATTGGGCTATTGCCCAGGCTTTTAGTTTGTCATCCTGTCCACGGAGCTGCAAAATCAACCTCAAGCCTATGCTTTGAAATGAGGCAACATTTAACTGGAAGTCCATTCAAAATAAGGAGCTCAGGCCAAGGGTCCAGGGTCCTGCATTTCTTCCTTTTTCTCTCAGCTGCACCTCTCTCATCCGATCTTGGTGAAGAGTTCTCCTTTGCCAAGAAAGAGATCAGGGATAAGAAGGCAGTGCCGAGAAAGTTCCACGAGACTCTCAGAAGTCACCGCCTGAATACCAAACCTGAATTACCAGGAGAGATGGAACGCTCGGCTGTTCTCCTCCTGCCCACGCTGCAGGTTTTTCAGGTCCCTGCTTGAGCGTGCACTCACAGGCGTAAATAAACGTGCTATCCACAGCCTGCGTCAGCCAACCCAGCTATTTAAGCAGGCTGGCATCAGCTAACTCAGCATCCAAATCCAGCGCTTGCCTTTGCCGCTTCCACGTAAGTAACTTTCAGAGGTTTGCCTTTCAGGCAGAGGAATGAACTTGTGTAGAGACTGGACTGAAATGCTGTTGTGACCCTGTTTGCTATTCTGATAGGAAAAGGTAGAGACAAAAGGGAGAATTAAAGAGCCGGCCCCAAGCAGGGAGCCAGAGAACGATGAGGGGTGTGAGGCATCAGACGTTGGCAACCCTGCCTGGGGGTGGAGGGGCATTTGGAGCCAGGGGGAGTCTGTGTTGACCTTTTGACTAGCAGGTGAGATGTTTTTTATATCTCTCCTATCTCTGAAAGACACAGTGAAAGCAGCGCTTGTAGGACTGTGCTCAGTGCATATGAATTTCTATCCTTTAGAAGTCAATATTGCTATTCTACACCTTAGTCTAAAATCAGATATAGTATTGTTTAAAAATATTTTTTGACCCAAAAGGAGTCAAAATTTCCAAAAGGGAAGGTGTCTCTGGGTTGATTAGAGGTGGCTCCGCTGAGAGTCTGCAATGCTATTTGTTGTTACTTCTGGTTCTCATAATCCTTATCAGTTATAACAATGAAAACATTGATCTTGTTTAAGATGAAAATAAACATGCTCTGGGGCTTTGCAGAAATGTAACTTTGTGATATTTGAGCACCAGGTATCTAGGCAGATTGTTAAGTAAAGTGAAATAAGAATTAAAAGGCACAACATACCACAAAGCTTAGGTGAGAAGATCTTAGACGAGGAATGCAAAAAAATTCCCATGAGGTAGCATTGACAGTCAACAGGGCCCTGGAGTGTATTTAGTTCAGTAGGATTAAGAATAACCAGAGTCCAGAAAACAAAATACAGGTACTTGGGATTAAGGAAGGAAAAAGTAGGGGGAGCAGATAGTAGGGGGTATATAATTAGACATCATATTCATAAATGCATAGGACTAGAATAAGGAATGAAACATGATGTGACTTCCATGTGTGTGTGTTAGTAGCTCAGTTGTGTCCAACTCTGTGCGACCCCATGGACTGTAGCCCACCAGACTCCTCTGTCTATGGAATTCTCCAGGCAAGAATACTGTAGTGGGTTGCCATTCTCTTCTCCAGGGGATCTTCCCAACCCAGGGATCAAACCTGGAATTCCATAGTTCCTCCTTTTGGATCAAGAGTCTGGTGATGAAGAATCTGGGGAAATCCAAGAGCTTTTTCCATGTAGTTCCCCTGCCCTCTGCCCCCAGTACTCATCTGGATGCCCATTTTCTGGATCCCTAGCAGTCTATGCGGAGAAGGCAATGGCACCCCACTCCAGTACTCTCGCCTGGAAAATCCATGGACAGAGGAGCCTGGTAGGCTGCAGTCCATGGGGTTGCTGTGGGTCGGACACGACTGAGTGACTTCATTTTCACTTTTCACTTTCCTGCATTGGAGAAGGAAATGGCAACCCACTCCAGTGTTCTTGCCTGGAGAATCCCAGGGACGGGGAAGCCTGGTGGGCTGCCGTCTCTGGGGTCGCACAGAGTTGGACACGACTGAAGTGACTTAGCAGCAGCAGCAGCAGTCCATGACCCTAAATAAAGACTCAGATTTAAGAAAGTGCATAATTTTTTAACTGAGCTGAAGCTGCTGACTAGGAACCTACAGAGAGGTAGTGGGGAGTCAAGACCCTTAACACAGCAGGCACTTCTTGCCACCAAACCGAAGCTCAGTTGTAAGGTCATAAAGGTCTGATTTCCATCGAGCAAATAATGATTAAGGGGCTTCTCTGAGCAAAGGTTAGTTGGGGGCCAAGAGGAAGAGAAAAGAAATATAAGGTGGCTTCTATTCTTAAAGAGTTTGAAATCTCAAATACAAGGATATAAGAAGCCAGCAAAAGATTAGTACAGACTGCATGGCACAAAATGATAAAATATGCAAACTACTCTATAGGAACAGCAAGCAGCTCAGTGGTTACCTGAGACAGGGGAGCTGGAAAGATAGTTACGCAGATTAGGAGGGTTTGGGGGTGATGGGTGTGTTCACTATCATGATTAGGCAACCATTTCTCACTTGTGAAAACTGATCAGATCACACACTTTAAACGTGCAGTGTTAGAAGCCAGTTATACTCAACAAGCAATAATTTAACAATTCACCTTTTTTTAGATAACTAAAAGCATTTCTAATAATCTGCCTATGCAACATAATGAAAATGAGAAACGAGTATTTTGGGGAAAAATTAACTCAGTAAATAAAGTGAAGGCCCAAACCATCAAGATCGTGGACTTTTATAGAACTGGAAGGGTCCCAGAGATCATCTCAGGCGGTGGTTGTGCACCTCGAGAAAAATACCTGGGATTGAGCCCCGCCCCAACCTATTAAATCAGAACCCAGGAATGGGTGGTTCCAGTAATACTGTTTAAAGCTCTGCAGGTGATTCTAATGTGCAGCTGGGGATGGGAACCAGTGAAACCCAGACCACTCATGAGACACATGGACAGGGCAGGGCCTGCCCTCGGCCACATGAACCCCCAGCCCCTTGACCATCGTGCGCCAGGGACCCAATTGGATAGTGATAGGACCTCAGAGGATGAGGGACCCCCAAGACCACTGCTTCTGGGTCCTCAGCACCACACTTCCAACTCTAGCTAGGGAAGGATATCTGGCGCATTTCCAGCAAATTCTTGGAACCCAGACATGTTCCTGGTGCCAGGCATGACGAATTAGTCAGAGCCTCAAAGGTGCATTATTTAAGGATTGTGCTAACGTGTGAGAAGGGATGTTTCAAAACTAAAGCTTCCTTTTGTTTCCTACATAATATCTAATCTAAGCCAGGGGATTATAATTATTGAAAAGAATCAGGGCAGATGCATCAGGCGCTCTGCTCTGGGGGACAGCCAAGTCGGTCTTTCAGGAGCTAGCCCGGGTTCTCAGCATTGGGATGAGTCTATTTGGCACCATGGGTCTTTTCATCATGATTCCCAGGGCAGCTGGGGCAGAAACATGAGCGGAGTGGAGTTTGTGGTTTCTGTTCTTCCTATGGGGCCCTCACCTTGGCACCTGTGTCAATGCAGGGGCAGGTGTGGGTCTGCCTTTGGGGCCGCAGAGCCTCACCTGCTCTGCCGGGGCCACCTGCCATGTTTCAGGTGGTTTCTTCCATTTCTCCTCCAAGTCCAACAATTTCTAGGGTCTCATCCCTTAGGGCTTTGCTTACCCAGTTCTGGAAAACTAATTAAAGTAATAATGTTAATAGACAATGATTGTTTAATGAGTTATGTCCCTCCCTGGTATATTACATAGGTTTCAACAAGATAACACATCTGGGAGTTCTTTGAATATAATTACCATTGGGAGGGAGTAATCAGCAGAATCAAAGTTTTAGGCAAAATGTGCTGTGCAGGAGACCTGGGTTCAATCCCTGGGTTAGGAAGATCCCTTGGAGAAGGGAATGGCAACCCACTCCAGTATTCTTGCCTGGGAAATCCCATGGACAGAGGAGCCTGCTGGGCTATAGTCCATGGGGTTGCAAAAGAGTTGGACATAACTTGGCGACTAAACCATCACCATCACCATATCCCTATTACTCAGAATCCCAGGCAACTTACTGGGGGAAATTATACCAAAATTGGGAGTTTTCAATAGAAGTCCTGCAGTCACTTCCCATATGGACCTTCCTACCATTGTGGGCCCTAAGAGATTTCTTTTTATGAATGAGTCTATTCTTTGTTAAATGCATTCATCCTCCTCAGAGATGGCTGCCTTTCATTTATCTTTCTGAGAAATGGAAAGTCACCATCAGGTCACTACAGTAGGGATTGCTGCTGCTGCTGCTAAGTCGCTTCAGGCATGTCTGACTCTGTGCAACCCCATAGACGGCAGCCCGCCAGGCTCCCCCGTCCCTGGGATTCTTCAGGCAAGAACACTGGAGTAGGTTGCCATTTCCTTCTCCAATGCATGAAAGTGAAAAGTGAAAGTGAAGTCACTCAGTCGTGTCCAACTCCTAGCGACCCCATGGACTGCAGCCCACCAGGCTCCTCCGTCCGTGGGATTTTCCAGGCAAGAGTACTGGAGTGGGGTGCCATTGCCTTCCCCCACAGTAGGGATTAAGACGTCAATAAATTCTGCTTCCAGGGCTCTATAAATATTACCTGCTTCCTTCTCAGGGCAGAAGGCTGGCACTGGCAGAGCAACTTGTCCAGGCTTAGTGACAAGGGGCCTCCTCCCTTGGGGACCCAGTCCTGCAGCCTGGGGCAAGGTGTCCCCTTAGTTCCTGTGACTCTGACAGACTTTCTTGCATTTGGAAAGCTCAGATTGCTGCAGCTCTCGTTGGCAAGTGGTAGCTATACTAGGTAGGGCCAGCCTCTGAAGAGGGGTGTGATCAGGGTGTTCTGAACCTCTCTCCGGGGAAGCAGAGTCTGCCAGATACAGGAGCTACACGGCACAGAGTCCTGACTGGTGAGAACAGCCGTGAGCGAGGAGGGGAAAGGTGAGCATCGTCCTGGGCCCCTGGAGACCAGGAGACAGCAGACCCAAGCTCTGGGGTAAAGGATTAGACTGTTGCCACCAGGGTAGCACCCTCAAATTTGCTTTAATGCTGCAGATGAAGCCAAATGTTTCTTCTTCTTACCATTCAGTTTCACCAAAAAAAAAATTTTTTTTTTTAAATAAGTGACAGGTTTGCACCACTGATGAAATAGGGTTGTAAAACAGTGACAGAATTTCTACCTTCTTGGTATGACATGTCTGAATATTTTCCCTTCATCTTTGTTTCTAAATTCTCTCTGTGTGGAATGGCTTACTTTTCTTGGATATACATATATATTTTAAGGCTGTGTCATGATCTGTCACCCACATCAGTTTTTGATTTTGTTGATGGTTTCCTCCAAATTGAAAAAGCCAGGTGAACAGGGCTATGCAATGATGAATTGTTAGAGGGGTGGCCTGTGGCCTGGAGTGATTTATGAAGTACTAACCTGTGTTCTTGCCTGGAGAATCCCAGGGATGGGGGAGCCTGGTGGGCTGCTGTCTATGGGGTCACACAGAGTCGGACACGACTGAAGTGAATTAGCAGCAGCAGCAAACTGCCTATTAAAAACCAACACCTGAGGAGGGACTCCGTGCTTCCATGCAGGGGGCACAGATTCAATCACTGGTCAGGAACTAAGATCCTGAATTCCATGTGGTGCCGAACCCCCCAACAACTGAGGATCCCAAGGTGGCCCCTGGACCACACCTGTCCTGTCCACAGGCCTTGGGCCAGTGGAGAACAGGCTTGAGGCTGCAAAGGAAAGGGCCTGTCCCCACACAGTGGTTGCCTGCATCTGCCCTCTTCCTGGCCCGGCTCCCTTAGCCTCCCCTGCCTGCCAGTGACCTCGATGTGGCTTTAGGGTTCCAGTGCTGTTGATTCTGAGCACAGGCAGGGTCTGGGTCTTATGAATGCCTGACCAAGCAGGTGCAGATCAGGCTGTCCTTTTTAATGGCTGGGGAAGTCCCTTGATCTTTAGGTGATAAAGTAAACACTCCTCCACAGATCTCCAAGGTAGACAGGTCCTCACAGGGCAGACAGCCTAGCCTGGGAAGCAGAGCAGGAGTCTGGTGGTCAGGAACCTGTTATATTTTCAGCTCTACTTCAGCTATTATGGAATTTTAAGCAGGAGGGAAAAGCCTAAAACATCAGTTGTTCCAGTGGAGTACTACTAGTGCCTCCTTTCATTCTAAAAAATACCTGACCTTGAGCAATATACTATCTGGTCATCTGTGACTACAGTATATGAAGGTAGAAGAGAGTAGGGTGAGTTGCCCTGTATCTTGGGTTAGTTGGAGGCTGAACTGCCTGTGAACCCAGGCCTCCCCACTCCTCATTCTGGCCTCTCTGCCAAGTCACTCACTCCCCAGTGACTCAGGTTCCCTGTGGGAAGCATTGTATCCATCCTGCCCGGCCAGAGAGCTGATTTATTTATATTGGCGCACCAAAAAGAAGTTCAAAATGAATGCTAGGGGTTCAAGGAAACTTGTGATCAACAAATCACAAGGTCAAGTTACTCTGTTATTTGCTTTAGGCTCTTGTTAGTGCATGGCCATGTTTAGGACATGATAGAAGCTCTTTTGAAAGTAGAGAAGTTAAGCTTCTCAGGTGACATTAGTGGTAAAGAACCCATCTGCCAATACAGGAGACTTAAGAGACTCAGTTTCGGTCCCTGGGTTGGGAAGATCCCCTGGAGAAGGGCATGGCAACCCTCTCCAGTATTCTTGCCTGGAGAATCCCATGGACAGAGGAGCCTGGAGGGTTACAGTCCACAAGGTTGCAAAGAGTCGGACACAACTGAAGAGACTTAGCACGCATATTACTTTTACCCATCCTTGTATAATTTCTTGTGATTTACTTCTGGTGGTTTTGATAAAAAGTGATCAAACATAAAAATCCAGTCAGATCACTCATGAATGAACTATTCTATCTTTATATGTTAAAACAAAAACAAAGTCACATACAACGTAAGGCAGACACTGATCCACTCTAATCTTTTTGCGTAACTGGGCAGGAAACTAATGGCGCTCATTCCAGCTATTAGATCTAGATGGATCACGAAGGAAGCTTCCTGTAATTCTTAAGGCCATGACAGATCTGTTTAGACAGTCTAGTTTTTGTTGATGTATTTTCGTTTCCTTCCTGTGTGCTTGCTCCCTGAGGAAATTTACATAAACGATTTTCCCTGGTGCTTATATTCCCTCCCTCCTTTCCAGATTTCTAGTCTACTGGTCCAGGAGCGAAATATGTTTTTAAAAAATCTTTAATTCAATAATTTATGCCTGGAAGTGTCTATCACTTTATTATATGTTCTTCACGCTCTTTGTGAATAGTAGAGTAGCATCCTTTGGAGATGACTAGAACTGAGGTTTATGAAGCATGTGTGAAGAAGGAGGGAGGTCTTCTCCTGCCTTCATTAGCCTGGTACCCACTTCAGGGTTCCACAGTTTAAAAGGAAAGAAAGTCTTTCAAACTAGCTCGAAAGAAACAAGTCTATGAGGAGTGGCAAAAGAACCCTATGCTGTTTAAATTGGGTGAGAGAGGGCTAGAGAGTCATTTGATGATGGCACTGAAAAGCATGGAGTATGTGGACCTGGAGGTCAGTGACCAGCTATTCACCTTGACCTTTGGGGAAAAAAGCCAGCCCAGGTAGTCTGCACATGAAGAGTATGAGGTAAGCTGTAATATATTCCCTCATTATGTAGCAAATACATTGGAAAGAATTATACAGGCAAGCTCTGAAAGATGGGGCAGTCCAACAATATTTTCGTCTTCAAAGTCTTTTTTTTTTTTGTCTTTAGGCTCATGTGGAATTAACATATTCCTTAACTCATAGTACACACAAGACTCTTCTTAGGTTTTATATCTCATTCTATTTCTTTTGCTCTCCCAGTCTCCCTCTTTCTTGCTCTCTCTTTTAACTCAACACCACATTTTTATGGTCTACCTGTGTTGCCAATTATATTTCTAATATTTCCAATGCATTATTTCTAACTCCATTTTAATAGTCTGCTACTTGATCCATTGGTTTATCTAATCCTATAGTGTTAGACAGTTCTTCTGCCTACAATTCTCACAAATGTTGCTATAATGAATACCCTCACAGGTATAGTCAACCACTGTTTAGATCTGGTTGGTGGAATACAGGGGATTGGAGTGGAGTGGGCTAGATGGCCTGTGTTTTCTCTAAGCAATATGGAATATTGAGTCGCCCATACAAAATGGAGATGCCTGATATTGTAACTTCTAGTCTAGTATTTCACGGAGAAGGAAATGGCAACCCAGTCCAGTATTCTTGCCTGGAGACTCCTGTGGCTGGAGGAGCCTGGTGGGCTGCTATCCATGGGGTCGCACAGAGTCGGACATGACTGAAGTGACTTGGCATGCATGCATGCATTGGAAAAGGAAATGGCAACCGACTCCAGTATTCTTGCCTGGAGAATCCCAGGGACGGAGGAGCCTGGTGGGCTGCCATCTATGGGGTTGCACAGAGTTGGACACGACTACAGCGACTTAGCAGCAGCAGTAGTCTAGTATTTCAAACATTTAGAAGCTTCACTAAGTTTCTTTTATAAGACTTTAAAAACTGATTGAAATAATTTTCTAGAACTTAAAGAGTGTGATCTTCAGCAATCACTCCTTCTCAAAATGTTATTTTCTTAAACTTGAGTTGGCAGTTTTAGAAGCATTTCATTTCTTTGTATTGCTGACTGATTACTGGACAAAGCAAATGAAATATTTTAAGAAATCTTATTAGGAATAAAGCAGAGTGAAGTTTTTATGGTGTTTTGCTATATTAATGATCGCAAAAGCTGGTGTTATCAGTTGCCCAACATTGTATCCTGAACCACTGAAAGCTGGATTAGAACCTTAACAATGGTATCTTATATCTATACCATGTTTATAATTTATAGTGATATTCATAAACTTAATCTGTCTCACTGAATCCTACAACAACCCTGTGAGACAGGTGGAGTAGGATTATAGCTTCAATTATAGATGAAGAAATGGAGGTTCAAAACAATTAAGTGAGTTGTCCAAAGTCACTTGGAGACTTAAGTGCTACTGTTGGAAAGAGCATGCAGGTCTTCTGATGCTCCATCCAGGCTCTTTCTGCAAAATTATATCTGATGCTCAGAGAAAAGATCTACTGTAGGTTCAGAGCTAGCTTTCTGGTATATCTGTCCTTTCCAATTATTTTGTGATGTTAATGGTTAGGCTAGAGCTGCACGCCCTCTGTTTATCCCATTAGCTGAACACCTGTTCATAAAAACCACTCAATGGGGGAAAAATAAGGCCCATATAACTGAGTATCATGGCAACAAGCAGCATGCATGGTTGGACTTTGGCATAATTTGGAGCTCTACAAAGAAACCAGGTGTGTGTCATTTTATCCATTACTTAAAGTACAGTCATAAAATAAGAATGGTAGTTGGACCATAAAAAATAATAATTGATTCAAGTGTATTTGTGCAAAGAGATAATTCCATTCTATCAAAGAACCTTTCCAGCAAATGCACAAACAACCTGAAGAAGTTACGCCTGCTTGCACTGGGCAGGTTTCAACAGCCTGTGAGCCAGCAGCCTGAACATCTACTGATCATGCCTGTGTAGTCCCGTGAAGGTGCCCAACTGCTGTTCCTTACTAGGTAATTAGGACTCAGGCAAAAATACTATATAACCCAGCATACATTTTGAAAATTAATAAATCATGATGACATGTCTCCAGAATTACAAATGAACAGCCCTCTTCAGAGTCAGGCACAGGAGTGAGAATATTTTCAGAAAGAAACTAATTTTTTAACATTCTAAAGTGACAGAATGACCACAGAGAAATATGACAGTTCTACTTTATTCTGAATTATCTATGCATGGTTTAGAGGGACCAAATTTTTAAAATACCAGACTGATTTCCATCATCAGAATATAAAGTTTATTTTTATTTGGCTGTGCTAGGTCTTATGAGGGATCATAGTTGCAACATGGGGAATCTAGTTCTCTGACCAGGGATGGAACCCAGACCCCTTGCATTGGGAGGGCAGAGTCTTAACCACTGGACCACCAGGGAAGTCCCAACTTTCAAGTTTTTGAGCATCCTTCCTTTTCTATGCAACAAACACATGCACCTCAGTACTGACTTAATGTAATTAATGTTCTAGATAAAACATAATTAGGAAGCTTAATGGGTGACACAAAAACTAATATTAAAAATATACTCTAAAACATAAAAAGAATGTTAATCTGCCCTTTTGACTTATTTGTGCCATTTTTCTTCTCCACCAACTTCAGAAAGTTGATCTTTTGTTACTTGATTCTAAGTTTAGTAGTGCAAATTTGTCTTTATGTTTAATGGTTTTCTTTAGAAATACCATAACAGAAGTCTAATTTCTTCGTGTGTTAGAGCATCAGACATTTTTCAAACAGAAGGCTTGATGATTCAGTTTTCTTCACAAGTCTCATGCCTCCTGTTTTATCTAGTTTGAAAAGGCTTGGCTGTGTATCATGGAAATCTCTAGTACAAGCCATTTTCGTTTTATTTATGTTTGATCATAGGACCAATCTCTGTTTGATATGTAATAGGTATTCACACTTACTAAGCTCTAGTACAACTCTGCTAACAATACCCAAAGCAGGCCGAAGCCCAAGCATTATTCACCCTGTGAGATAAATTCTATTCTGTGTATTCAAACTGAAATAAAAATGAAAGTTAGGAAATTTGAAGCTACAGTGTATCCTCTTACCTTTTAACCATAGAGCTGCAACAGTATGCTTTCTTGAGAGCAAAAAGCAGCCTCCTATTCAACACTTTGGGTAGGTATATGTGGTCTGTCCTCAAGATCCTAATAAGGCCTGCATCTTGCTAATACATAACAGTAGCTCAGATTCCTAAATTCAAAGGAGAATTTATCCTACACCAAAGTGAGAAATTTAACGTTTTACATGTAATGAGGGGACCGGACGTCTAGATTTGCCTGGACATTTTTCATATAGGCCTGTTGTTCTGGTGTAATTATTCAAGTATCCCTTTTACACTTAAATGTCACCACTCAAGTGATGACAAATTATATGGCCATGTTAATTTAACAGATAGACTGAATATTAAAAAAGCACTGTGGCTCAAAATGTTTCTTGGGTCCCTCAGTTGTCCTTTGAAGTAGAAACTAGGTACAAAGTGCTGCGTAGATCATGGACACGCCCTAGGGGGACACTGTACTCCCCTTTCTCGGGTCCATGGCATCATTAAGCTGCTGATGAAGAATAACATGAAAATTCAAAACCCAGGCCATTCTCATCATCAGAATTTAAAAAGAGAAACAATCTCAGAGGTCATCTGACCCAATAACTTGACTTTTTCTGGCTGAAGAAATAATCATAACACTCTTGGAAATGTGTATGTTATTTTACAGCTTTCTAAGTTGTTTCATGAGCATAATATTCAGTAATTTCACTGGATCACAACCAGAGTAAATAGGCAGGAAGGGAAGTTTTTATTCACATTTTACAGAGAAGAGAACTAGATTTCAAATAAGTTAAAAAAACAAAAAACAAAACCCAAACCGAAAAAACCAAACCTCAGCCAAGATAATGTAACTATTAAGTAGAGGTGTTAAAGTTGAAATCAGCTCTGACTTCTAGCTCAGTGATCTTTCCATTATTCCATACCAGTTTAGTATTTTCACTCATTAATGAGGATTTATTTAACATGTATCCCCTACATATAATTCATCTGTTAAAAAAACACAAACATTCCCTCTTTGGAGAAAACTTTATTTCTGCTTCTCTTTCCCTTCCTATCTACAAAGAGCTCTGGTCAGCAACTGAACTGTTCTTGCCTAGCAGCGCACTTAGGGACTGGCTAAAAGGATGAGGAGGAGAGGACCATGCAAAGTAACCTCTGGCTTTTTATTTACCATTCACATCGTTAATCGTATCTCAGATGACCTGCTTTTCACATCAATCCTTCTCAACATTCCCCGTTTCTTCTTCCTCTTTCCCCTTCCTTAGTTCCTCTAGGACACACAGACAAAATGCAGCTCTAATTACTATGCCTTCATCAAGACAAAGATAAGCTGTGATTTTTGAAAATAAAGTTCAATCAACATGCGTTTGATCATAAGCCTTCACTACACACCCAACAAAGTGTCAGGGACTATTCTGCATACTTCACAGGCATCAAAGTTGTGCCATCAGCCTATAATATTCTCAAAACTTTCCCTGCCAAACCCCTTTCATATCTGCACCAAAACCTCATCTCTCTCAAGTCAAATTTTAATCAACACTCCTTTTTCTTAAGCATTGCTTTCAAAATAAAGAAATGATTTCTTATTAAATTTCACTAGGATAATTTATCAGGATTATTTTCTATTCTTTTCCAGTTATGAATTATATAGCATTTCAGTTACATTCCCTTTTGTGGGTTAGCCTGGGATTCTATTTACTATAATTATAATACTATAGTTTACAGTATTATTTCTAGAGAAAAATTTCTGAATTCATAACAATAATAGTAGAAATAAACCTTTGAAAAGCAACCTGCTTACAAAATGGAGATCTCCTCTAAGAAGATTATGGAAATGGGATTGCCCTCTTTCATTTACCCATTTATTTCTAAGGAGGTAGACTGAGTGCTCCACTTGTTTCGCAAAAGGAGTATAAGGTTTTATTATTGATTTTCACTGTTTTCCTATGTTTCCACATACAAATCTTTGGATTAGAACATGAGTTGGGCTATCAATGAAAAGAACTCAGTGTTCAGGCAAAGAATTTTATGTCCAAAGTTAATTAATGATTAATTCACTGCTGGAAGTCATTCACTTCCAACAGTTTTTCATAATATCTTGCTATTTTCTGTAAATGGCTATAGAAGGTCTGGACCGCTGAAGGATTTGTTCCAACAATAGTCTTAGGAAGTTCCTTAATTAAGTCAACAAAACTGTGTACATGTAGGGGTTAAAATAGCAGCAATACTCACTAAGAGCCAGCTGATCTGGTTGGAGCCAACCCATCTGACCCATTCTATCAGATGCTGTAACTCTTCCTCGTTTGTGTACTATATTATTCATATAATGTCATCTTTCAAGTACATCTGTACCAATTAAAGAAGAGCATGTGTGGGGAAAAAAAAAATGCTAGCCTGACTGATGGTGCTGCTAGTATTAACTAAAATCACAACTAATCCATTTAGCTGGGTCAGAGTCATGTCTGGTCACCAGGGTTGAGAAATGTGTCACAGGGAAGAAGCTCTGCTCTCAGACCAGCCCCACCCCACGGAAGCTGGAGCAGACAGGGGACACAGCCTCACTCCTGTCCTAGGAGCACCACTCAGCTTGACTGCCCCCCTTCCCGCAACCACCTATCAGGGTGCTTCTATCTACCTAGCTACTTGGTACACAGAGGTAAGGCAGTGTAATGGTTAAAAACATGGATGCAGAAATTACACTTTCTGGGTTTTAATGCCTGCTCTGCCACTCACTTCATTTGTGATTTGGAGAAGGTTATACAGATCTCCTTGGGGAAAGTGTATAATTTCCATCATTTTACACATATATTAAGTGGAGACAATAAGAGTGTCTATCACATAGTGTTATTGTTCTTCTAACACTTAAACGAGTCAATATGTCTAAGACATTTAGGACTGTGCCTGACACATAATAATTACTCAATATATATGTTGTTGTGAGGTTTCTGTATCTGATTCAAAAATAGGAATCAGCTCTGTGTTGTTTGGGGCAGTGAGAACCAAAGGGCATTATTAGGAGGCTAGAATGTTATTTTTTCCAGTGTTATGTTTTGGTTTTGAACATGGCAGGTCCTGATTGTTGAAAACACAGAGCACTGTCTTCCTAACTTTTGTCCTAAATCAAGTCAGGCCAGATGCCATTGGCTACATTCAGTTCAAAAGACACACAATGAGCACCTATTAAGTGGTAGACACACCTAACGAGTGCTGGAGAAATGGAAATCTGTAAGAGATGACATAAACACCAAGGAAAGCCTATAATTTGTTGGGGAAGACAAGCCCATGAACAAATTATTTCAAAACGACTTCAATTTGGTCATTATTCTCATAGGCCAAGACAGCCTCAAAAACTCTCCTCACCAATTCATAGAATAATTGTTCCTGCTTATTAACTTCCTCACTACTCACCTTCTGTCCTAGTAATGCTTTCTCATTAGTAGATGAAAGTATGTTAGGGAGTGGTGGTGAGGAATGAGCAAAGAAACTAACATTTTATGGAAAATATCAACTGCTAAGTTCAAATCAATATACAACATGTAGAACTGCTCATGAGAAAACCTGCCACCCTCATCTGGTTAGTACTGAGAAGTTCCATCTAGGAATATCTCTTAAGATGGAGCAATATATACAGCATTTGATTTTTTTTTTTTCTCTCAAAAAAAGGTTCTTATTTCAACCATTGTGCATTACCATTCCAGAAAGATAAAAAAGGGATTGAAACTCAGAAAGAGTGAAACTTACAATTCTTACCAGTTTGCTACCCAGAAGATGCCCTACTGAACTATGGTTTTTAAAAAACAATAGTACAAGGACTGGGGCTTCCTAGGTAGTGCTAGTGGTGCAGACCCCTCCTGCCAATGCAGGAGACATAAGAGACATGGGTTCTATCCTTAGGTCAGGGAAGATCCCCTGGAGGAGGGGATGACAACCCACTCCAGTATTCTTGCCCGGGAAATCCCATGGACAGAGGAACCTGGCGGGCTACAGCCCATAGGGTGGCAAAGAGTCAGACACGACTGGAATGACTTAGTATGAACACATGCATAACGATTTCCCTGGTGGTTCAGTGGGTAGGACTCTGCACTCCCAAAGCAGAGGGCCTGGGTTCCATCCCTAGTCAGGGAACTAGATCCCATATGCTGCAACTAAAATCCCACATGCCACAAGGAAGACCTGGCACTGCCAAATAAGTTAGTTACCTAAAAAAAGTAGTATTTTCCATAAGCAAACACTTTACAGTTTAGAAACACTTTCCTTACAACAATATCATATGAACTTTACAACAGAGCAGTGAACTAGACCCAGGTGTGTATTATTATACCCCTTCTTTCCACGAAAGAAATGGAGGCTCAGCAAAGTGATATTTCAAACAATTAGTGCTCAAGAGTTCTAATTATTTGACCTTTTCATTACATTGGCTCAAGTTTCAGTTTGCTTTTAATTCTGCTGGGTTTCCTGAAATAGAGGAGCTTCTAAGGCAAGAGGAAAGCAAGTCTAAAGAGGAGGACCTGGAATGTACTAAGCCGGATTAGCAAATACACAGGACACATATAAAAGTGGGCATAGGATATACAGAACTTAAAGCAAGGCAGCATTTCATATTTTTAAGTCGTGGCTTAACTCCTAAGAGATACGCAACCCCAGAGCAGGGCTGAAACGCTGAAAACTAAATCTGATGATACCTTCGCCTAACAAAACTTTGAGAAATGAGAGGTGCTTGGGGTGGTAGCATTGCTGGTGACCAGTTGGAATGAATGAATCCAAGCCCTAAGCCTTCCTGCCCCGTGGAGTCAAGAGCAGCATGTTTTGGGAGAATAAAGCGTGCTTGTCATTGTGAGCAGGCAGGTGGTTCCGTGAGTGCCCATAGCTGTTACACTGGATCAGAAGTTAAGAGTTCAGATCATACCAGACAAACTTGAACGTTTCCCCAAAAGGTACTTCAAAGTGTGGAGTCAGAACAAAACCTGAAAGGGGGTGATTTCATTCTCTCTGTTGCCTTGGTGTCAAGTAGATACTAGGGCTTTCCCAGGAGAGGTGAGGAATTCTACAAGAGGGTTGGGCTGTGGCAGCCACTAGGGAATGAGGCTGGAGAGACCAGTCAGTCAGAAATGGCCTGCCTGCCCCAGTTCCAGCTCTTCACTAAAGGGAAAGACCATGACCAAAACTGGAGCTCAAAGATCCAAGCAGGTGATTTAATCATATCTTAGAATTTCTGTGACATCAAAAGAGTGTAAGGAGACTGCATTTTGGAAGTAGGCGTCAATCTTGCTTATGACATCAAGAGCTGATGTTACAGCTGTGGCCAGAATAAAAAGGGGAATTCTGAGTCTTCCTCTGATGCTGTAGATAAGTTAGTTAACCTTTCTTGACCACAAAACAGGACCAATTCCATTCTATTTCTAAGAGAGGATTGTGAGCAAAACTGAAAGAACTAAGAGTAACCCACTTTTAAACTGGAAGGCAGTACCCCCATGGTCATGGTATTGCAGTTCAAAGACTGAGCACATTAGTTGATCTCACATGTTTATATCTTATTTTAAGCCCACAACCAAATAATCTCTTTTATTCTTCCTGCCTATCCCTACATCCTTTCTTCTTCCTTATTCAGTTGTTTTAAGTCCATCTCTGTCGTTTTGATCTGGAGACTTTGATATTTGCTTAAAGGGTGAGGGAACAATAAATTGATACAGCTAACACATTTTTTAAGTGCAGAGCGAAGTCCTGACTCCCAGAAGCTCTGTAGAAGGGAAGATAGAAACATTTTTAGCATTATACAGACAAAAGGCCTGCTGTAATTAGTTTTCCATCCATCTTTCGCATTGTTCTTGGTCACCAGTGGAAATAACGAGCTAGCCTGAAGACAGTCTAAACTCTCCAAAAATACCTCAAATCTCCTTCTGGGCTCCAGCAGGAAACACTCTTTTTATACACTAAATAGTAAATGTATGGAAAATTTTAGCACAAGAAGTTAAGCAGGATGGAGACATAAACAGCTTCAAGAAGGTTTAGATATTATTCATGGACACACACACACAAAAATCTAACCATTTTGGAAAAAAATTAAAAAGTTTGCCAATACAAGTGTTGATGAGAATGTCGAGCAAGGAAATGCTACCTACTACTGGAAGAAGTACAGTTTTTCTTTTTTTTTTTCATTTTCAGTTTTTTAAAACTAATCTTTATTGGAGTATTGTTGCTTTACAATGTTGTTAGTTTCTACTGTACAGCAAAGTGAGTCAGCTATACATAAATATCCCCCTCTTTTTTTTGGATTTTCTTCCCATTTAGGTCACCAGAGAGCATTGAGTTCCCTGTGCTATATTAGTCCCCTGTTCTCATTCTTTATCTATTTTATACATAGTATCAATAGTGTATGTATGAGGAGTATAGTATAGTTTTGTTCAATAATTTTGGAAAAGAAGTTGGTATAATGTTGTAAAGCTACTAGTCACATACCTTATGACCAGTTCCACTCCTAGAGAAGTCTTCCTAAAAGTGCTTCAGAGGACATATACAAAAATGTTCAGAGACACAGTGTTCATAATAGCAAAACACTGGAGACAACCCAAATATCCACCAACAGGAAAAGACATAAATACATTGTAGTGTGTTCACTAAATGGAAACAACCGAATATGAATGAACTTCTCTACACGCTGAGATATGAATGGATCTTGAAAACATGTTGATGGACAAAGCAATCTACAGAAGAATTATATATAGTGTGATATCGTTTTTATAGATCTCAAAAACATAAAGACTTTTAAAAAGCTCTTTTAGGGATGCATACACATGTGATACGGAGAAGGCAATGGCACCCCACTCCAGTACTCTTGCCTGGAAAATCCCATGAACAGAGGAGCCTGGTGGGCTGCAGTCCATGGGGTCGCACAGAGTTGGACACAACTGAGCGACTTCACTTTCACTTTTCACTTTCATGCATTGGAGAAGGAAATGGCAACCCACTCCAGTATTCTTGCCTGGAGAATTCCAGGGATAGAAGAGCCTAGTGGGCTGCTGTCTATGGGGTCGCACAGAGTTGGACACAACTGAAGCGACTTAGCAGCAACACACATGTGATAGAACTAATTTTTCCACAATATTGTAAAGTAATTAGCCTCAAATTAAAATAAGTAAATTAATTTTTAAAATTAAAAATAAATAAAAATAAAAGACTAATTTTAAAGAAAAATGCTAAATCTTCTAATTTCAAGGTAATAAATATTAAAAAAGAGAAAAATATAAAAAAGAAAAAATTTAGGTCATCTGTATTCCCACAGTCTAGATATAAACACTGTTAACATTTTGTTGTATTTTCCTCTGTTTTTTTTTAACAAGTAAAATTGTAATCAATATAGCATTAAAAAGTCTTTTCGTATTTAGATTTGGAACCTTGTTTATCTGAAGACAGCAATGATGCTAAGTGTGTAGGAAAGGTGTATTTATAATCTAATGTTCAGTTTTAAGTTGTATTCTGTAAATTGTCTATATAAATAATAACTTAAACTTTAGCATTTGCTGCATTGGAAAATTCAAAAATTTATAGAATCGTTTGTCAAGGTTGGCAAATCTCTTCCACTGTAATCTTTGGTTTCTAAATCATTTATGGAACTTTGTATGGTAATAAGGTAGAAGGATTTTACCTTATGATGGTCTGCTTTCTTAAATTCTAATCTTGGAGCTCCCTGGTGTCGCAGTGGTTAAGAATCTGCCTGCCAATGCAGGGGACGCAGGTTGGATCCCTGGTCTGGGAAGATCCCACATGCCGTGGAGCAACTAAGCCCATGCGCCACAACTGCTGAGTCCGAGCTCTAGAGCCTGTGCTCTGGAACAAGTGAAACCACCGAAACGAGAAGCCCGTGCTCCGCAGCAAAGACTAGCTCATGTTCACCACAGCTAGAGAAAGCCCGTGCAAAGCAAAGAAGACCCAGCACAGCCAAAAATAAATTAAAAAAAAAATTCTAATCTCAACACAAGAATGTGTTTTTCTATGAGGGAGGGGATATATGTATAAGCTTAGTCATGCAGCAGAAAGTTAACACAACATTGTAGAGCAATTGTACTCCAATTTAAAAAAAGAAAAAACTTCAAAGAAAATAGAATTTCTTTTTAAGATTTATTTTATTTTTTGGCAGTGGCGGGTTTTTTGCCACTGCATGAAGGCTTTCTGTAGTCGAGGTGAGCAGGGGCCACTCTTCATTGTGTGCTCTGACTTCTCATTTCGGTGGCTTGTCTTTTCTTCACCATGGCTTGTCTTTTCATCACGATGGCTTGTCCTGCTGCATGGCCTCAGTAGTTGTGGCACACTGGCTTAGGTGCTCCTTGGCACGTGGGATCTCAGATTCTTAACCACTGAATCACCAGGGAAGCCCAAGAATATGTTCTATTTGAAAAAGATTTTTAAAGGGTTTTATATTATTTCTGAATTTTTCAAAGCATAGTGAAATTTCTCTTAATAATTCATAATATTAAAGACATTTTCCACATTCCTGACCATATATACAAAAGGTAAATAGTGTAATGTCTAAATTTCTTCTCCAATGTATATTTTTAGAAGTTTATTCCTTTAAAACTACCTCAACCTACTGTCTGCTCAAATGTTGAGATGATATACAGCAGCAGAGTTAGAAGATACTTTAAAGCATCTTTACAGTATAAGAAATAAGAGGTCTTAAATGTTTATAGTTGATTTTAACAATTAAGTTGTAAAATCTTGTGAGAGCCGAAATATTTTTTGTGTCTCTGCCATGCTGGCTTCCTACAGTGTGGTTTTGGTTCAGGAGGTCTGTAGTGGTCCTGGACATTTCTACAGGTGATTGTAAGCCCCAGCAGGCATGAGAACTACTGTTCTAAGCTTAAAGACATTAACCACCAGGTTCATATTTGAAGAACAAACAAAAACAAGAAAAGTCCTTTCCTTTAACATAGCCTTGTGTTAGCCTGAGGAAGCAGATCAATATTCTACTCCTATGTGTCAATTTCTGAGAGATACTGACAGCCTGGGTGATCCCCCCTGGCACTCCATCCAGAGTGGCTCAGTAAGTGATAAGGGAGAAAACTCTGCTTCCAAAGACCCACCACTTTCCTTGGAGAAATGGTGGCATGTTATTTTTTCCACTTAAGAAAATACAGAATGGTTCAAGAGCACGTTGCTTCCAGAAAGTTTACAGTGAACATAACGGAGACACAAGCTAAAGTAAATTGGGGGATGACCCTAAAGAATGATCCATCTGCTTTCTTTGTTTTGTCAGTTCACCATGGGATGGTTTATGAGGAGTATCTGCCACTGATCACTTTTTTTTTTAATGTATTTATTTTACTGTACTGGGTCTTAGTTGGGGCTTATGGGATCTAGTTCCCCGACCAGGAATTGAACCTAGGGCCCCTGCATCGGGAGTGAGGATTCTCAGCCACTGGACCACCAGAAAAGTCCAGGAAGTCCCATGCCACTGATAACCTTTTTCTCTTAGTTTGATATTTTCGGCATTACAGAGAGATCAGAATGGCTGGGAAGGGGAGAAGAAGATGGTAAATGTGAGCCCAGAGAGATTTCTGCAGGTCCCAGCTAGTAGCACTCTCCATGAGCTGGTTCATATAGGTGGATACTTTCAAATAAATAAATAAATAAATGACTATAGGATTAAGGGACAAAGGTAAAGCTGTAAGATTGGCACAAATGTCTACCCAGGCATTGAAATTTACAAAAGAGCCAGCAGCTTTCATTTAACCTCTTGCAAAGGTTTATGCATTGTCTTCTTGCAACCACAAAAGAAAACACAACCACAGGACTCTTTGAATGTTTCATAAGATATTAATAACCACAGCAATGATCAACGTGTGCTCAGAGTAAAGATTAAGAAGCTTTAAAATATTTTTAGTTCCTTTCATCTGACATTGTTTAGACTACCTTCAGAGATATTTTTCAACAGTTTCCTTACTGGAAAGAGTTGAGAAGTTTTATAAGGCCAAGGTTACTAGGGTGATGTGATTTATAAATTTCCTTTGAAAGAAAGAGAGGGAAAGAAGAAATGGAGGAGCAGCAGCAAACACAAGTTAACCAAAGACAACTGAAACGACAGAGACTGAGCTTTGTGGGGAAATAAGAGGTAGATATCTCAATCGTGGTTAGCTCTTCTATCCTCATTTCTAGAAATCAAGTTTGTTTGGTGTACCTAAGAGAAGTAGGTACTTTCTAATGGTCCTCCCATAGCAACCAACCAAGTCCAATGCCCTTAGTCAAATAACTCAAGGAGAACTTTAAAGCCAAGTGGACCTATCCATAAAACTTCATATAAAGTCCTATAACAGGGAGCCACAAAAATATAAGAGAAAATGCACCTGATTAAGAATGTGTCACCTTTGAGTGTGTAATAATGGTTAAGAAACAAAAAGAGGGAAAGAAGTACACGAGGAATAGTCCTTGAATCTGAGTTCAGTTTAGAAATTTGTGCGTTTGATGAACACTTCTGAAAGACTGGGGATTCTACAAAGAAGCAGCAAAAATTTTCCTGGAAGAGCCACCGTAACTGTGTCACTGGAAATAGTTGGACTCTTTTTAAGGCAAGGAATAAAATCAGAGGCAGGAGTTTCCTCTCGCCTGTGTTTTCTTTTTTTTTCCAGGCAAAATGAGCAGTAGTGGGTGGTTCCAGTGGGCAGGTTTGGCAGGTTGGTATCCTATGAGATCAGTCAATGCCCATTCAAAATATAAACAAGCCCCTGCTTAATTTTTTCTGCCAAACTAAAGACAGGATGGCCTGTTGAGAAGGATCTAGAAGAGCACAGTACTGAAAGAGAAGCCAAGGCTTTTCCATTCTATGATGCTGGGCATCAAGGTTCTTTCCAGCTTTGAAGTTCTGTGTCAAAGAAAGAGGGGGACAGGCACCAACAGGAGAAGAGGCATTTACGACCTGGCTTAACCTCATCCTGCCTCACCACTGGGACAGGTATCACTGGGACAGACTTTAAAGTTAGGGAGCACAGAACTGCCTAAAAACACCAAGATTTCGCTATAACCTAACAACTGGTTTGACCCCAGGATCTCTCACAGTAGAATGATTTCTTGTCTCACCTCTTCAAGTGACCAAGAGGAGAAGGAAAAACATTTAGGGAGCCCAGGATGCAGGTCACAATAGAAAAGTTTATCACAGCCTCGGGGACATTATGCAGGCAGGTCAGTGGATTGTGGCTCATCCCCAGGTACAAACTACATCAAAATCCACTCGGGATTGTGCTGGCTGATTTTGCAATTGTTTGTTAAAACAACAAACCAAGGTGTTTCCCACACATGTGCTTGTCTTTTACTGTCAGAGATGGCAAGTCCTGACCTGTCTGTCCCAAGTCCTCAGCCAAGAACTTGAACACTCTAACTTCCTACATCTCAATACATCTTAAACTGGGGGAAGGGGAAGGGTGCACATCTGCCATTTTTTAGCCCCATTTCAGAGGCTACTTAGGTATGAGATATGCAGCAGGAAGTCATGTTGCCTCAAATCTGCTAGAACAATCCATACATGCATGCTAAGTTGCTGCAGTCGTGTCCGACTTTGTGACCACATGGACTGCAGCCTACCAGGCTCCTCTGTCCATGGGATTCTCCAGGCAAGAATACTTGAGTGGGTTGCCATGCCCTCCTCCAGGGGATCTTCCCTGACCCAGGGATTGAACCGGCATCTCTTACGTCTCCTGCATTGGCAGGTGGTTCTTCACCATTAACGTCACCTGAGAAGCCCCTGCTAGAGCACTATTTGGCTCTAAAGTAAGGAAATATAAAAGACCTTGAAGCTGGTCAAACACCCGTTCTCTTGACTTTGCAGTTATTTTTAATACAATCACAGGGGATGTCTGATTAAAAAGATAGTTGCTGTAGATCCTCCTCAGCTGGATTTGGGCTCTGTCTTGGAAATCCTTATCTAGAGAGGCTCATAGTGAAGTGGACTCTACTGCACCCTGCGGGAATCATGTCCAGGCCACGCTGGGCCATGAAGAGCCGCTTGACAGGAAGCTTCCTACTCACAGCTTTAGTTCGAAAAACCTGGGGTAGAGGGATGAAGAAGGTTGCAGATTTCAGGGTGACTCCACAAGCCCTCAGGTGGAAATTTCTCCTGCTGCTCAGTCCCTGGCCCTGGCAAGTGCAGGGGTGAAGCGCTGCAGACCTATCTCCACTTCTGTAAAAGGCAGAGATTAAAAGCGCCGCCCCCATTTCCCCAACTGTGAAAAGTAACTTCTGCCCTCTGGGTCATTTCTCTGAAGGAGGTGTGGGGTGTACCGCCCTCCCTGGAGAGGCTGCAAAGTGCTAAACCGCTTTAGAGGCAGCAGGGGCTGCAAAGGTGAGG
>NW_011495020.1:4653960-4666075 GCF_000754665.1 Bison bison bison
GCGGGACACCCGCGCGCCGTGCCACCGCAGGCGGGGACAGCCCCGCGGGCTGAGGGCACCCCGGATCGCCGTTCCTCCCTGCGCTCTGCCCACGGCCTCGCTCATCACCGCCGCTTCTCCCTCTCTAGCAGCCGTGCCGGAACCATGTCGACCGAGACCGCGAGCGGCCCCACTGAGGACCAGGTGGAGATCCTGGAGTACAACTTCAACAAGGTCAACAAGCACCCGGACCCCACCACGCTGTGCCTGATCGCGGCAGAGGCAGGCCTTTCAGAGGAGGAGACCCAGGTAAGCCCCGGCGAGCGCCCCGCGCGCCCACGCTCCCGCCCCTCCGGACAGCCTAGATCTCGAGAAGGTGAGGGCCTCCCTCGCCCTCGGCTCCCGCCTGGCCTTCTTCCCCCGGATCTATCAGCGTTTCTGCCCGCACCCCGGGAGCCCAGACCTGCATCGCTTCCACCGCAGCATCCCTGCTTCTCGGCTCCACCCGCGCCGGGTCTGCCCTGCACCCCAGCCGAGTGGCTCCCGCAGAAGCTGCTTAGAAACCCCACGCACGCCCTCCCGTCTGATTTTCCTCTCTCCCCTGCAGCCAGAGAAAGCACTCTCTCCTCCCGCCGGGCTGGGAGCCGCGTCAATGAACCCACTTTTGTCTTGCTTTCCCAGGTTTAGTTCCCCTCTGGGCTCTGAGCGAAACCTGCCGGAGAGGCGCCGTGTTCGCCCACTGAGCCCAGCGTCCACAAATCTATTCCCAGCGGGAATGTCAGAGCTGGACGGGATCGTAGTGATAAGCTATAAATTCAGTCCTCGGGGTTGGTAAACGAGGAAACAGGTTCAGAGGGAGGGAATTGTCATGACGGCACAGGTCGTTATGCATGCTCTTTACACCACATCTCGCTGCAGCTTCCGCTCAGCTGCAGAGCTAAAATTGAAGGGAGTCAGGGAGATTTGGTTCCGATTTTTAAAAATTCCACGGTTCTAAGGAGATCTAGGATCTTCTTTTTCTGGAGTTTTCTGACAAGGTAGACATCTAACATTACAACTGAAGGGAGCGAAGAAAGATGTCACTGTAAGTGCACTGATTTATTTATCTATTTTTAAAACTTCTGTATTATCCTGAAAATCGTTTAGGACAGAGAATGTAACACTGCCCAGGATTTTAGCCACTAGGAGCTGGCTTGAAGGAGTACTGGCTCCTTCAACCGACTTTTTTTTTTTTAACCCCTGCCTAAACTCTGACTTCTATTTTCCCTTTGGTCATGGAAAGACAGTTATGCCTGATAATACCACTTGGAACTCCTCTAGCATCTCTCCCATGGGAACCCAAAGCACTTCACACCACTAGTCTCAAGTCTAAAGCAGAGACTTTCTTATTCTTCCCATTTTACAGACCAGGGCATCAGACATTTTGTTCTCTCCTCACCATGAATCATAACTTAGATGAAGCTTAAGAGCCTGTAATGGGTGCTTCTGTGGATCAAGACCCCAAGATACATCTTGGATCCCAAGTCCAAAATGATTTTTACTAACTAAGCCTTTGAACGTGGTGGGCTACAGTCCATGGGGTTGCAAAGAGTCGGACACGACTGAGCGACTAACACTTTTGAAGAATTTGCCTGTAGGAGATCCTCCCATTCCTAGGTCCAACAGAAAGTCAAACATATCTTTTTAGAGAAGGAAACAGCTGTCTGGCTAACCAGAACCAGAACTTAATAGAAGGTAATTTAGTGATTTAGTGTAACCCAAGTCTAACAGCTCATGTTTCTGTGAACCACCCCCTTTTTCCCCAGGAGGCAGCCTGCTGAACTTTTGTCATTTAAAATCCCACGCTATATTTAGAAAAGAGGAGTGATCACAGAGACAGTAACTCAACTTCTTAAAAAGAAAGCTGTGGATTCACTGTGGGCTCTGTGAAAGTGTTAGTCACTCAGTCATGTCCAAGCTCCTCTGTCTGTGGGATTTTCCAGGCAAGAATACTGGAGTGGGTCACCATTCCCTTCTCCAGGGGATCTTTCCCACCCAGGGATTGAACCTGAGTCTCCCACATTGCAGGCAGATTCTTTATCATCTGAGTCAGATTCTCCCTTGGCAAGTTACTGTCATTCCCTTATCCGGAAAGCAGAATGATTACATTGACCTTTGTAAGAGATGATGCTTGCCACCTATTGTTCCAGGTATTCTCCAAGTATTAAATCCTTTATTTTCTACAACAATGCTGTGAAGTGGGTGCTTTTGGCCCCATTGCACAGATAAGGGAATTGATTTACAGAAAGGTTAAATAATTTGCTTAAGGCCACAGCTGGGAGGCGGCAGAGCTGGGATCTGTGGCCTAGCAGTCTGGCCCCCTGGCCTGGATGCTTAAATACCATGCTGTTTTGTCTCCACAGAAAAGAAATGGAAACAACTGGATGGGATGGGAGGAAAGGACTGAAAATTCAATTTATGTTCTCTTTCTTCCTAAAAAAAAAAAAAACTATACCATAAATGACAGTCATCTCAGGCTGCATTCAGTCTTTCCTCAGGATACACCTTATATGAGAGAACTGCACTGAAATCAGGTTTGAGGCAGGAAGAAAAAGAGGGCAGCCTTCTGTAATCAAGGTCAGCCAGTTCAGACCCCTGCACAGCAGGTTCCTCCACCCTCTCAGGCAGCCCTTCTCCCATCTCACCTCTTCTCCCACCCTCAAATGGCAAATGGGCGACCCAGCTCTGAAGTGAGCCTTTGCGGGGATGAGTCAGCCTCATAGCAGGGCCCTTTGCTTCCTTTTCCTGCCACAAGGCCAACACCTTCTTCCTCCCCGACATTGCCGCAGCTTGGCTTTACCCCTTTGTCTTCCAGCACCAACCACAAGGAAGCATCTGAGACCCAAGAGCTCAGAGAGAGGCGAAATTGAGCAATTTCAGAGGAAGAGGCTTCCTAGGTGACCCTCTGTCTGCTCTTATCAGATCGGATCTCATCTTCCAACTTCCCATCCTCCCCCACACCCGCCATTCCCTTAACCCCCTGCCAACCGTCCCACCCCCACGGGGACTGGTGGGCGAGAACGGTCTCCCTGGAGGGACCCTGTAAATAACTGATGGAGGCCAGGGTGTGCCGGGCCTGCACATAAGCAGTGTCTGCTATCAATACTTTCTCTGTTTCTTTTATTAATGTTGCCTTTTTCCATAAGAAAAGGTCGTCAAAGCCAAGATAATATTTATTTCACGTGCTTGCTCTCTTTATGCCTAATACCACCCACTTCCAGAATTGGATTCATATTCTTTTTCCTAGAACAAGGAATACTAGGAAAAGAAAAATAAGCATGCTATGCTACTGTGAGATATTAACAGTTAATGCAAGCTGATTCACACTGCTGATACTTTGGCAAAAGTAAGACTAAAAGGTTAAACTGTTCCCTGACTGGGGACTTTGACCCCTTTGTAACTGTCCCATTGTAGGACAGTGTTCTCTATGTGGAGGGACACCAACAGGAACCCAGCATGAGATGAAGGATGCTCTAATGTAAATAACTTTTTAAGGTGCATTTGCTGGGGTCCTTGTTATTCAGTCATGTCTAACTCTTTGCGACCCCGTGCACTGCAGCACACCAGGCTTCCCTGTCCTTCACTAGGTCCTAAAGTTTGAGCAAACTCCTGCCCATCAAGTCCATGATGCTGTCCAACCATCTCATCCTCTGCTGTGCCCTTCTCCTTCTGCCTTCAATCTTTCCCAACATCAGGGTCTTTTCTAATGAGTCAGTTCTTTGCATCAGAATGCCAAAGTATTGGAGCTTCAGCTTCAGTCCCAGCATGGATTTTTTTCTCATGACAGTAATTAGATTTCCCCTATATTTAAATTAGATAAACTTTACAGAATCCGAACCCCTGTGTCTTTTATTATTTTTGAAGTCAGTGTGAGAAGGGGCTGGGAAAGCTCTCATCAGCCCCTTGGGAGGTTAGGATGATCTGCCATTTTCTATTATCACCGATTCAACCCCAGTGTAGTTGCATTGGTTCTTAGATTGGTTTCCAGAATTTTTGTCTCCTTTTAATATCCTGGGATTCTTCCCAGAACCCTGGTTTTAGTTGTTAGATGTTTCATCAGTGGAAAAAGACCTCTAAAGGTCTCCTCCTAGAAAGAATGAAATGTTAGTTACTGGAGTAAAGGACAGGAACAGTATTATTTTGCCTCAACCCCTCCACATCACAAGGTCTAATTATCATCTGTTCCCTTGGAGTAAATAAATCTCCATCAATGGGTGAGGCTAATGAGGGCATCTGTTTATAAGCAAGCAAAGGATGAATGTCTATCCCAGGGGATGACCGACCAAAACAAAGAAGAGACAGAAAAGCCAGGTGGAAAATTAGTCTCGACATGAGTGAGATGTGATAAGATTCCGCTCTGAAGGTAAAAAAAAGCAAGCAAGGTGTTTAATAGTTTTTGTTGGAGAGCAACTGGTTTGCTAAATTATTATACATGTGTGTGATTTAAAATATATATCTTCAGAAAATAGCTGAGCTTTTCTTGAGCCTCCCCGCATCCCCCAATGCTAGGGTTCAACTTATTAAGTATTCGGATGCCAACTCACCAATTCACAAATGTGGTCATTGCTGACGTTATTTTCAGTAACTGTATATTAATATTCTGCTTCATTACTCATGTAAGAATTGGCTCTTCTGAATGAGTCCAGCTCAATCATTTTGTCCTAAACGAATCCTGAAAGAAAATGAGCCTTTCTCCCTCCAAGTTTTAATTAGTTGGTCTGTAAAACTCTGCCGTTTATTCAGCTCTAGTAACTGGAAATTCTGTTGAATCAGACCTTGTAGCCTCAAAATCCCTGCAGAGACACCTCATTAATGAAACTGGAACCAGATTCCAGAGTTAACTAAATACACACATGGATCACCGAAGCAAATATGCCCATCTTTAGCTGTAGAACATTGGCTGAAGTGTGAAGTGTGAAGTGTTAGTCGCTCAGTTGTGTCTGACTCTTTTTGAACCTGTGGACTGTAGCCCACCAAGCTTCTCTGCCCATAGAGTTTTCTAGGCAAGAGTACTGGAGTGTATAGCCATTGCCTTCTCTAGGGAATCTTCCCCACCCAGGGACTGAACCTGGGTCTCCGGCACTGCAGGCATCTGTGCCACCAGGGAAGCCCAGAGCATTGGTTAAAGCCACCAAAAACACCTGAGTTCTCTATTCTCCTTAAGGAGGGAGACCCCTAAGAGCGAAATACTGCATCCAGAAAGCAACCCCTAAGAGAAGGTTTCCCTAAGGGCAATCTGCTGCCACTGGTTTTCAATTCTTTTCTCTGCTGCCACATCCACAGTACAAAGGTATATAAGACCACAGATCTCAGTGGCTGAGTAACAGACTTCCGTGTGTAAACTCTGTTGAACAGTTAGGGCAAAGTATAGGCATGGTCCCTTGCTGTTCAGCCAGCTGAGCCTTGGTGCAGACTCTAGACCATCCTGTTTCCTCACTTCCTTCTAGCTCTCAGGCCTTGAGACACAGAAGCACTCCTTCCCCCGTGGTCCTCGCCCTTTCTTCTCATCTTGGGTGTATGCTGACTCCCTAGATCTCTGTAGAGATGAGGGCCCTGGAGCCCACCCTGTTTGCTGGGAGGCTGTGCTAAGTCAGAGACGTCTAGGTGTCACCACACAATCTCCACACCATCTCCATCAGCACATCCCAGGTCTGGTGTCCATCCCACAGCTGTGTTCTTTCTCTCTGCTTCCTTTCTGTCCCTTCATCTACTGGCCCCTAGAACAGGTACATTTTAAGTTCATTTTATTTTTTAATATTTGTTCATTTATTTGGCTGTATTGGGGCTTAGTTGCAATGCACAGACCCTCTAGTTGTGGTGCATGGGCTCAGTTGCTCCCAGGCATGTGGGATCTTAGTTCCCTGACCAGGGATCGAATCTGCATGCCATGCATTGCAAGGTGGATTCTTAACCAGCGGACCACCAGGGAAGTCCTGCTGCTGCTGTTGCTGCTAAGTCGCTTCAGTCGTGTCCAACTC
Source organism: Bison bison bison (assembly GCF_000754665.1). Classification (NCBI taxonomy): domain Eukaryota; kingdom Metazoa; phylum Chordata; class Mammalia; order Artiodactyla; family Bovidae; genus Bison; species Bison bison. Next base: position 4,659,957 of record NW_011495020.1, read on the forward strand.
TGTGCGACCCCATAGACGGCAGCCCACCAGGCTCCCCCGTCCTTGGGATTCTCCAGGCAAGAGCACTGGAGTGGGTTGCCATTTCCTTCTCCAATGCATGAAAGTGAAAAGTGAAAATGAAGTCGCTCAGTCATGTCTGACTCCTAGCGACCCCATGGACTTCAGCCCACCAGGCCCCTCCGTCCATGGGATTTTCCAGGCAAGAGTACTGGAGTGGGGTGCCATTGCCTTCTCCGAGGGAAGTCCTAGGAATAGGCAAATGTTAGAAACCCTAACCAGGACAATAGAATCTCCCTAAGCTTCCCTCTTCACTTATAGTTGAGCTGACTGGCGCTCTAACTTCCTCAAGTTCTCAGAGCCAGTTGATTAGAATAGAGCTTCCTGTTGGCAGGGCCCAGGACTACAGAGCCCCCAGTGGTCACCTACTCAAGCAGTGAGGTGGAGAAAGTGTGCCATGTTGTGTGAAAGGTTGGGAAGCACAGGAGAATAAAGCCTAGAGGTTCCGTCCCTCCCATAGAGCCTTCTACTCATCGTCTCCATGTAGATCAATGCTTGCTGCTTCTATGCCTTCACTCTTCTCTCTTCAATGTTGTTTTCTGAAAAATCCAGATCCTTTCTGGCCAACCCGCTTCATACTCCAGACTCTTCCCCAGCATGGATCTCCTCATTTCCCCTTTGCAGAATTCCTACCCCTCAGTGGTATAATAATATACAAGCATGTTGAGTCGTGTCTGACTCTTTGTGACCCCATGGACTATAGCCCCTCCAGGCTTCTCTGTCCGTGGAATTTTCCAGGCAAGAATACTGGAGTGAGTTGCCATTTCCTTCTCCAATGGTATAATCTCAATGGTGTAATTATGTTGTAATTGATCCTTTTGAACTGTGGTGTTGGAGAAGACTTTTGACAGTCTCTTGGACTGCAAGGACATCAAACCAGTCAATCCTAAACAAAATCAGTCCTGAACATTCATTGGAAGGACTGATGCTGAAGCTGAAACTCCAATACTTTGGCTACCTGACAAACTGACTCATCGGAAAAGACCCTGATGCTGGGAAAGATTGAAGATGGGAGGGGAAGGGGACAACAGAGGATGAGTTGGTCGGATAGCATCACTGACTTGATGGACATGAGTTTGAATAAGCTCCAGAAGTTGGTGATGGACAGGGAAGCCTGGCGTGCTGCAGTCCATGGGGTCAAAAAGAGACAGAAGCAACTGAGCGACTGAACTGAACTGACTGATATGTTGTAGGGCAATTTTACAACATATGAAGAATGTTTTAGCCTTCACATGGTACCATGTCTAGAACTATCCCATCTGGGGTTTTTCTAAATCCATGGTTAATTTTATGAGGTATGAATATTTGGCTTACACAAATCTAGAAGATTTTGAGTAAACTGGGAGTTCTACTCTATCTTTTCTCACTGCTCAGTGGCCCTGGAGCAGGAAGATTGGGCCAGACTACTCCATAGATTCCCCCAAAAGAATTGCCCCAAGGTTGTCCAGTGCTTGGTTTTTCATTCATTTTATTTAACAAATTTGAATGAAGCACTGTGGATGACCAAGGCCCTTGGGATCATCCCACACTGATGAGGTAAATCAGTTATATAGATTTATCTGGGGCAACAAGGAGATGATTTGATTTCTTTTATCATTCAACAAACATTGATTAATCTCTGTTAAGCCCTTATGCTAGGGGCTAATAACGATAAGACGGATGCAGACTCTGCTTTCATGGCTCTTATCTTTTAGAAGGAAATGTAGACTAAAAGCAAGGGAATGCACAAGTTAATGAATTCATTACAAATGTTCAAAGTTCTGTGAAGGTAACCAAGTATTAAAATAGAGACTAAGGAGATGGATAGAGAATCTACTTTAGATACAACGGTCAGGGAAGGCTTCAGTAAGAAGGTTTTATTTAAGCATAGGAAATAGTATGTACAAAGGTCCTGAGACAGAAAGGTAGGTATCACAGTGAGAAGAACCAGCCCTATGGGCTCAGTTCTTACTTTCCTTTTTTACAGTTGAGTCACAGAAGCTACTTTGAGAAAGGGAATGGACATTTTTCAATATGTGACAAGTAATTTTGCACATTTTCCTCCTCCAGAAATGGTTCAAGCAGCGCCTGGCCCAGTGGCGGCGATCTGAAGGCCTACCCTCTGAGTGCAGATCCGTCACAGACTGAGGAGTTGGTGGGCATTGGTGCTCCCCTTCATGAAGACCATCTGCTATTTCTCTTTTCAGCTTCATCAAGCTATTTTGGTTTTTCAGTGTAGCGTTGTTATGTCCCACTGTTAGCTGTCCTGCTATTTAACACAATGTTGTATTTTTTTTTAATGTACATAACTAGAGAAGATAATAACAATTTTTCTATGTGCAAGCACATAGGAAGCTGTGTGCAGCAGCTTCTGTGTAAGGCAGAGGTGTGGCTGCAGATGGTGTGTCTGGCATTTCCTTTTGAGTCATGATGACAGAAGGTGTTAAAAACCGCCTAAGTTTCCTTTTGACCATCACCTCCCAGTAACAATTTACTGTCAATATCCATTTCAGAATGGTCAAGGCTTCTGTTGAAAAGATAACATGACCAAGAGAAAGACACATTTCCTTCTAATTCCACTTCCCTAAGTCATTTTCCTTGTGTTTCATTTAATACATTGAGTGAGAATACAGAGGGACTTTGACTCATGTGGATTTCATAAAGCAGTTCCTTGGATTATAGCTGAATTAACTTGGAAAGCACTCAGGCTGGAAGACAAAAATCCCAACTGGCAAAAATCAAATAACTAAGGGGGAAAATCCACAAAAGTCTTGAATTTCCCTTATTTAAATACATTTGTCAATTTATTTTGCTAAACAAAATGAACTGTTTTTTGTCTCTGAGATGATGTTCCAAATAAAACCTTAACATTTTGTGAAAATGCACTGAGAATGCACTGAGTCCTCTGCAGATTTTTAACTGAATAATAAGCATATCAAAGGAAAGTAGAATAGCTCAGCATAAAAGCAGCCTGACAAAAGAGCTGTCATTTTCTAATCCTTGCTATTCAAAGTGTGGTCCAGAACTGGCATCATCAGCATTAGCTGCAAGCTTGTGAGAAAAGTGCAGAATCTCGACTCCAATCCAGACCTACTGAATCAGAATCTGCATTTTCAACAAGCTCTCCAGGTGATGTACATGCGCATGAAAGCTTGAGCAGCACTGATCTAAAAACTCTACAGTCGATTTGCATCCATTTTCTATTATACATAGCACATGAAACAGCTTAGCGGGGTCTATGTTTGAGTGTGTGAACAGTAACTTAATTACAATGGATCAACCAAATAGGCTTTCTATATGTTTGTTTAATTGACTGTTTTTACATAAGACATCAGCAGGTAAGGGTGACAAGAAACTGCAGTCATTTTATTTTCCTACTTTCCTATCTTTAGCATGTGGCTCTTGTGTTCATGGAGACAAGATGGGTGCGTTTTAAATAAAAAAGGAAAAAACAAAGGGCAAATGCTAGGTAAGACTCTTCCCTTTAAAAGTTTCTGGAGGCCCCTCCCTAGGGACTTGCACCTACATCTCATCGGTCAGAGTTGGGTCACATGGTCACTCCCAACTGCAAGGGAGTCTGGGAAGGTGAGCATATGTAATTGGGCATCATACTGCCTAAAGAAAAATTAGGGTTCTCTTGGTAAGGAAGAAGAAAGGGGAGGATGGATATTGGAAAGGCCACTAGCCGTATCTGCCAACCCAGCCCAGAATGAAGCTGGTGTGCACTTCTGAACTCTTACCTACAATGCGGGCACAGTCTTTTCAGTTCTTTATAAAGAGCCCAGAATAAGAAACAGTAACAGTTATTTGGAATACAAATGTTTACAAGATCCCATTAAACATCCTCGGCAAGCTTCCTCCTCCTTTACCTTAAAACATTTCTTCTGTAAACAACACACAGTGGACCAGCATCCGAGCAGAACTGCCTCGTCTGGCAGACTCCTCTGCAGCCCAGTCGGTGGTAGTCGGAGCATCTGTCAGCACATGGCTTGATGCTGACATCATGTTCTGGAAAGAAAGAAGGGAGATGCACAGGAATGTGTGCACTTCATAAACACCTGCATAGAGAGAGCATTCTTTACTGTTCAAAGCGCTTTCATAGTCATGGTCTAACAGGGAAAAAATGCACTGTTAATATTACAGTAGGCAAAGCAAACCCAGACAGAGCATGGGGACGTGCCCGTGTAATGCAATGAGAGAGATACTAAACCAGGTCCTAGCCCCAGCTCAGAAGTCTATCCAACACACCAGAGAAATGATTCAAGAACAAGCCATCCAGAACGAGAAGAGTTAACCAGCTGAGCAGAAAGTGTGCCTTTGGCTTGGAGTTCAGAAGCATGTTTATGATAGAGGATCACTTCCTGTGTTTATCTGGCCCCAGAGTCGAATCCTTGAATGGCAGGTGCTGGAAGGGAATGAAGATCGAGTATCCTTTAATGAATTAATTATTCAATTAATATATGTATCTAACTAGGGTCATTGTTTGTTCATTTCTTGCATTTGAAGTATTCCTTGATGATATTGTTGTCATAGTCCTTAACCACCACACAACTGCAACCAACCACTATGCCAGGTTTTTCTCTCTGTCAGTGTTTCAGGGTAGTCTACCCACTGCCCTCGTTTCTTGTTGTCATCGGCCTTAAGGTTGATTTAATGTTCAGCAAGTGGAACAAGCCCGGTCTGTGCTTCTGATGGACTGGCTGTAAATTGGAGGTTTCATGTTCTTCTCCTCCGGGTGGATTGATTTTCCAGAGCAGCTCACAGAACTCAGGAAAAGTTTACTCCCTAGATTACCAGTTTATTATAAAGGCTGTAACTCAGCAACAGTCAGATGGAAGAGATGCAGAGGGCAAGGCTTGGGGGAAGAATGTGGAGCTCCCAGGCTGGCTCTGACGCCACTCTCCCAGCACCTTCTCCTCTTTACCAAGCCAGGAGCTTGCTCTCTGAAACTTGCACTTTAGGGGCTTTTTATGGAGACTTCATTATGTAGGTGTGATTGATTAAATCATTGGCTAATCATGATTAAACTCAATCCCCAGCCCCGATCCCCTCCCTGGAGGTCAGCAGTGGGAGGGTGGGAGGGGGCAGAAAGTTCCACCTCTCTAACCACCTGCTTGGTTCCCCTGGTGACCAGTCCCCAGTCCTGTGGTTATCTAAGGGCTTTCCAAAAATGACCTCCATAACACAAACTCAGGTGTGGTTGAAAGTGAAGTGAAACTCACTCAGTTGTGTCTGACTCTGTGACTCCATGGAATGCCAGACTACTCTGTCCATTGGCTTACCCAAGCAAGAATACTGGAGTGGGTTGCCATTTCCTTCTCCAGGGGATCTTCCTAACCTAGAGATTGAACCTGGGTTTCCTGCATTGCAGACAGATTCTTTACCATCTGAGCCACCAGGGAAGTCCTAGTTATTCATGACAAGAGGTTTCTTTTGCCTTTCTCACTCTGGAGCTACTTCAGGAACTGGAGCTATTTGAGGGCAAAAGACCAAATATTATTAAAAAAAATAGTAAGACATTCCCATTGCTCTTATCACTTAGGAAATTACAAGGGTTTGGGGAGCTGCGTGCCGGGATCAAGATGAAGAGCAAACATATATATTACTTATTAATAATCATAAGATCACAATATCCTTAGAAAGATTCTTCCTAAGGGAGGAATTTGCTCTTTTGTTTATGAAAACACCTTGATGAGTTTTGGGGGCCATTCAACATAAGCCTAGAAGGGAAGAAAATGAGGAATTCAGTGGCTGTTCACAAGAAAGAAGCAGAAACTTAGCACTGTGTCCCATGGATGCTCAGGTGGGCAGCTAACTGGGGCTCTCAGGCACTGAGGGGAGAGACGGAGGAGCGTGATCTGGGACAGAGCACAAGCTCCAGCAACATGCCCACTGACCCAAAAGGCTGGTGGGGTTGGCTCAGGGACTTTTAAATGCCATTTTATATTAACACTGTACATTGGCTACCATTCCACCACTGCTCTTTGTTATCCGTCACCTTGAGGATGGCGCTATTACACAAAATGGCCTTGCCTTGGCGATGCTTTGCAGGGTGGAGAGGGCAGAAGCCGCTTGGGCCATGT